>NC_080046.1:21105037-21405037 GCF_012489685.1 Lotus japonicus
GGGGGGAAATGCTTCGTTTATCACTCTTATCCCGAAAATGGATAATGTAAGACCCAAGATTTTAGAATTAAATAAATAATTAATTTCCAACTCACGCATAGGATTATGTGTAAGCGTGAGAGGAACTTGACTCGTGTTTAATGTTTGGATTAGCGTTATGAAGAAGAAAGTTCAGGAAATGGTTAAGAATAGTTATATAGTCGTTATAGGTTATAGCACGACTTTCATTCACATCCGCCTTAGGGCGAAAACGTTAGTAAAGGGCTAATTTGCTTTAAAAGCACTGTAGAAACGATATTCAAAAATATTCAGAGGAATATAAGAATTTCTCCTATTCCTTTCCACGACAAGTGTTTCGACACGAAACCCTGGAATGTACGAATGATCGTTTTCGATTCTCGGAAGTTTGCCGAAACTGAATCCCTGATAGCTGAAGAACCTTAAAGTAAACTGTTGATGAAGACTTTTTCTATTCGGAGCTTTAAATAAATATTCCACACGCATACACATTTCTTTCGATGTTTCTAATCTTTCCTCAGAAAGAAGTTTTCTCATCCGACATCAACTGCAAAAAGTAGTTTTTCGGGTAAAATAGATTTACACCGACTTTGGATCGTTTGCTTTAATTCTGAGAAACCTGTTTTGAGTTCTGGAATTCTGTCGCCAGAACCTATCTTAGAATTCACGGAGGAATGTGCAGGAAAAATCGGAATCGCGAAATATTCTTTTTCCCGCGTTTTCCATTTTCTATAAATAGCTTGAAAAATGAAAAAAAACAAAAACAAAAACATCACCACCAACACACACACACACGGCCGTGAGCTTCAAGTAGGAAGGAGGAGAAAAAGATTTTCACTGATTCTTGTCTGATCGTCGCTCTGTTCGTTGCTACGCGTAGGCCTCGAGGTACTGATGTTTTTCCTTACCTCTGATCGTAAATTCTGTCGCTTTTCTCTATGTCTTTCTGTGCTCAAAGTTTTGAGCCTTTTGTAAAACTGTCCAAATAACTTGATTTCTCTGTCTAAACTTATTCCCTGCATGCCCAAGAGCATGTTTAGCGGATTACATTTTGCCGAATCTCGTCGAATCGCCGCAGAACTTCAATTCTGCTCAAAATACCCATTTTATGCTGAGGTTCCGCTTTTTGAGTCAAAAACTCTCGACTGAGCTTAGCGTCAGTAGGATTAGTCGTCATAATTGTCGTTGGTATCGACCTCATCCAATTTATTTTTCAAAATTCTGATTTTGAATTTCCGAGCTAAAAATCTTGACCAAAATACCCCTGTTCTAGTTTTCGATCCGATAATTTTTCTGAAAGTTTCCCTGGCCTAGATATCGCCTAAGAATACCTAGGAATTGATTTAGATCGAAGAAAAAGTTCAGAAACCCTATTTTCAAAAGTGGCCGAAACCTGTTTGTTAGGGTACCGTGTGCAAAAATAATTTTTGGGTCTCTATGACCTGAGCTATAGCGTAGCTCTTTCGATTGTCGAAATTTTGGCGTTGGTTTCGTGTCATTCCGAGTTCTGTAGCTCGAGTTATGCGCGTTTTAGCGAACGAAGTTATGTTATCAATTCGTGCTTATATAGGAACTCCGAAGCTTTAAAGCTTTCTTTCCGATTTCGATTAGTGTTATTAGATTGATTGCTTCTAGTAGGGCTTGTGTTGATGATTGTGTTTCCTTGTTTTAGGTTCGCAACTTCCATGCACAACTTCTACTCACGAAGGTAAGGGTAACTCGGTTTTAGAGCGTCTTTGAGTCTTGCCTGCTTTTATCGCACTGCATGCGTTTGAGATGAAGTTGTTTAAACTTGAGTGGCAATTGATTAAAATGTTAGTATGCTTTCAATGTTGTATGCTTGCTTATGTTGACTGTTTCTGAGGCTTGTGCCAAATGTTTTCTAAAGGCTTCGGTCGAGTAAACTTATTGAGACGTGTGTCTCCGTTTTCTGAGAGGCTTCGGCCGTTTACTGGTTTCTGTCATTACTTCTTTCTAATGGATAAGACGTGGTCATTGTTGATACTTGACTTGAATATTAGACTTGGAATTGTTGATTGAGTGATTACTGAGGTTGAGGATTGTTGTTGATTAACTTGACATTTAGGGCTTGAACTTGAAGTGGCAGTGTGGTGGTGATTGTCCCACGTGATTGTCCCGTCTACCAAGGCGTTATAAAGTGGCGATGTGGTGGATATTGTCCCACGTGATCGTCCCATCTTTCGAGATGTCCTAAAGTGGCAATGTGGTGGTGATTGTCCCACGTGATTGTCCCGTCCATAGTGGCGTTAAGTGGCGGTGTGGTGGTGATTGTCCCACGTGATCGTCCCGTCTTGAGAGACGTTGCTGACCCTATGTTGTTGGATTTCAGTTATTGGTTTATTGATATCTGATTTGATGTTACATTGTTGAGGTTATTATTATCTGAGTTAATCTATGTTAAGTTGTTGATATATGAGTTTAGTTATGTTGCTAGTTTATTTACCATGCTAGGTAATTAAATTTGAATAGCATGATTTTCTCTTTTATACATGGTAATTGCATGGAGTTAACCCTTTTCTATTTGCTACTTGTTATTTGGGCGCTTAACGCTATTAGGCGATGAAGAGCCTTCTGGCGATGCTTAGCCATGCTGAGATGGAGGAGGGATAGTAACCGGCGGAGCAAGGATGGAAGAAGCTGTATAGTTCCTCTTAGTAGTTTATGCTTTGAGTCTTCTTCGTTATCTGAAAACTCTGCTACTAAAACCCTGTTTTCGCCACTGTTTAAGTGTGCGTACTTATTTGGAAACTTGCTTATGCTATTGTAAGACACTATTATTATATGTCGGGAACGGGTTGTTTAATTAAGACCAAGTTATGTATTAAACTGTGTTTAGTTGTTTTGAAAAGGAAAAAAAATTATCGTGTTTTCTTAGGATTACGAAATAGTCCTTAGACTTTGTTAGGTGACTAATGTGACTCCTCAGTTGAGAAATTGGGGCGTTACAGATAATCTCGTGGAGTTGAATGAGTTCAGACCTATCTCATTAATCGGGTGCATGTATAAAATAGTGGCTAAGATCCTAGCAAACAGGCTCAAGGGTGTGATGGGGAGCATTATTGATGAGAGGCAATCGACTTTCATTCAGGGGAGGCAGATGCTTGATAGTGTTCTGGTTGCTAATGAGGTAATTGATGAGGCCAAGAAGAAGAAGAAAGGTTGCTTGGTTTTCAAAGTTGACTATGAGAAGGACTACGACTCCGTCAGTTGGGAGTTCCTTTCAATACATGATGTGTAGACAAGGCTTCTGTAGCAAATGGAGGAAGTAGATAAAAGGATGCATTCAAATTAAACAGCTTCGATTTATGTGCTAGTTAATGGGAGTCCTACGGAGGAATTCAAAATGGAGAGAGGAGTGCGACAAGGAGATCCTCTAGCTCTGTTTCTCTTTCTAATGGTTGCGGAGGGCCTTAGTGGAATGATGCGGCAGGCCACCCGATTGCGAGTCTTCCAGGGATACAAGGTAGAAGGGGATGGAGTGGAGGTAGCGCTACTACAATTCGCGGATGATACTCTGTTTGTAGGGGAGGCTTCAATCCAAAATGTTTTGGCTATAAAAAGTATGCTGAGATGCTTTGAACTTATGTCGGGTCTAAAGGTGAATTTTGTGAAGAGAAGGATTGCGGGTGTGTCTATAGAGAGGAGGAATCTAAATTACTATGCAACGCTTCTCAATTGCATGACAATGGAGATCCCTTTTGTCTACCTAGGGATCTCTGTGGCTACGTGGGAGCCGGTGATCCTTAAACTAAGGAACCGTTTGGCATCATGGAAGAACAAGGCCCTTTCTTTTGGAGGAAGATTGTGCCTTCTAAAGAGTGTATTGTCTTCTATCCCTCTTCTCTTATATGCCGTTTTTCTTAATGCCTAAGATTAAGAAGATCCAAAAACAGTTTTTGTGGGGAGGGGGAGGGAGAGGGGGGGGGGGGAGAAAAAGGTTGCTTGGATGAAGTGGGAGAGAGTGTGTAAATCAAGGGAGGAAGGAGGTTTAGGGGTGAAAGATGTGGAGCTGTTCAATAGAGCACTTGTAGCAAAATGGAAATTGAGATTTTTGTCGGAGCCTACCTCTTTGTGGTGTAGGATTTTGAAGGCTAAGTATGGTCACCTAACCATGGGAGGAGAGTCGGGGGGGGGGGGGGGGAATTGGTGTTCGTGGTGGTGGAGGGACTTAGAGAAGATTACGGGTGGTGAAGAGGGGTGGTTCGTGGAGAACACTAGGAGGAGGTTAGGAGATGGGAGTAGTACTTTATTCTGGAAGGATAGGTGGATGAATGGGGGGAGGGGGGGATTTCAAAACCAGATTCAGTAGGCTTTTTGGCATCTCATTGCAACCTGATAATTTAATTAGTGAGATGGGGGAATGGGTGGAGGGGAATTGGTGTTGGAACTTGAGTTGGAGAAGAAGACTCTTTGAGTGGGAGAACCAGCTCCTTCACGAGTTGATGAAAGAGATAAGTAGAGTGCAGATAGTACAAGGTAGGAGAGATAGATGGAGCTGGGATGCCTCTGCAGATGGTATCTTCTCAGTTAAGTCTGCGTATGAGACCCAATCTCAGCAAGGGACAAGTGGGGAAGAAGACACTCTCAAGAAAATCTGGGCAATACCAGCACCCTCGCTCAAACACGCTGGCATTTATTTGGAGGGCTTTGCTGAATAGAACGCAGACCAAAGATAACCTCATTAAGAGGAATATCATTCAAGCAGGGGCAGGTAGCTTCTGTGTTTTGTGTATGGAGAAGGAAGAGACAATGAATCACCTCATGGGTTCATGCTATTTCACGTGGAGGGCTTGGATGAAGTGCTTTTCCTGGCTTGGTATCCAAACTGTTTTGCATGAGGATATCAATGCTTTGTTTGTACAGCATGGGCAAAACCTAGTGGGCTCCTACTATAGTGGGTGGTGGATTATATGGGTAGCTTTCATTTGGTCTATCTGGCTCCTTAGAAATGAGGTTTGTTTCAACTCAGGAACAGCAAACTTGGAAATTAACTTTGGTGGAGCTTACTAAATTCCGTGCTTGGGAATGGTTGAAGACTAATAAGCTAGACTTCCACTACTTCTTCTATGAATGGCTTACGCAACCCAATTACTGCATAAAAGCTGGTATACAATGGTAGTGCAGGGCAGCAGGGGATTTTTAGTGTTGTTGCAACCAGTGTATTTTTTGTTTTTTCTGCAACAGTTTAGCTTTAGAGGCACGTTATCTCTTGTGCTATTCTGCTGCGTTTTGTTCCCTTTCTCTGGTTGTTGCTCTCACTTCGTGGGCTGATGTATCTTGGCTTTATGCCTTTCTCTTCTCATTTGTATCTGGGGTACCCTAGTACCCTTTCTTTTCATATATATAATACAATTTTGCATTCCAAAAAAAAAACAAGGTGACTCATGGAATAACAACTACTAGTAGTAGACATTTCATAATATCTGTTCAACTACCTTTAAGCAGGGTCCCTCCAAAGGGATAGTCTAAAGAAAAACTTGATCTTACCCTCTATAAGACCCTGAATATTTAATTTTTTCAAAGGCATTTTGGTGATTTTATATATTTGAATAAAATTGTTATGTATTAATGTGTGAATTATTCTCTAATAGGAATATTTGTTTGACCTGACTTGATTTTATATGCATATGATATTATTTGATTTTTTGGAGATATTTAGTTTGTTGGTGAAAAAAAATTATTTTCCTCATATACGTCTTATATTCCTAAGGGAAATATATTTTTTTGGTTCGTTATATTATTAGACATATGGGGTTTTAATTCAATTAGGATTATTATTTGAGGAAAAATGAAGTTAGAATGGTGAGAATGATTTTCAGCCATTAGATTTAAATAAATGGATCAAATTAAAACACTCACTAAAGTACCTCATGTGCCTTTCTCTTTCTCTTCCTCTTCTCTCGGTCTCACGTTCGTTCCTTCTTCCTTTCTAGCCTTCTCAACACGTTCTTCGACGCAGAGCTGGTGGTTTGGGTCCTTTCACTGATGTCGCGGCGACAATTTCTTTCCACCAGAGAAGCTTCCATCGACGTGGCACACCTCCATTGCCCTCATCTTGAACTTCGAAGTCGATGTTTTGAAGAACACGAAACAATCCTCGGTGCGATGGTAATTTCTTGCGTTACCATTAGTGACGCACATGGACTTCACATTCCAGAGTCAAATTCGTGGCTCGTGATTGATCTCTCTTATGACGAAACTTAATTTTTATGATAGCGAACTCTTTCATAAAAATTCGCCACATTAATAAGGGCCCTGAAATCGAGTTGTGTGTGACACAGTGACAGTGCAATTTTTTATATTTAAAAGAGTCATTAGAGTTGCTTAAATTGCGTGACACTGCACATGTAGCAATGGTAACATTACCATATGTTAGCCACATTACATGTTAACAATGTCATATCAAAAATTAAATCTAACTGTAAAATGGGGGAGTAAAAAGTGTAACAAAAAAAAAGATGGTAAAAATAAAAATTTAACTGCAAAATGGGGGGATAAAAAGTTATTTATTCCTCAAAAAATTAAAACATCTACTGTGTAGTCCTACTACATGCTTCCACTTTTGTGGGGAATAAACACATTATGGATAACTCCAATCACCGTCTATTGCAACAGCATATTGTATACAAACCCAGGCCGGATGTTAACATAACCATCATACAAGGAGAAACAAAAACAGTATCAGACTTTATATTGTGATATTCTTGTGAAGCATCTACCTTAAACAGGTATTTATTATCTTCATTAATTAATAAAAATTGATTAAAACGATATAATACAACTCAAACTAGAAGCTGCGAACTTAGCCATCAAACCCGACATGTCGCTCACAGCAATTGTAGAAACCTGGAATGTTGTTGATCCCATCATTTCTGTGGCATTGTACCGTGTCAACCAGAGACCTCAATTTGAAAGGGAGGATCCATTGCTAATATAGCCTATCGATGGCAACTAGGGGCTAGTCAATCTGCAAGCAGCTGAATATATAACTCCTCAATCCTTTGCCACATGATCTTGGTCTTCTCGTGGAGGTTGCTTTTTTGTGGTGGCTGTGGTTGTTAATACTTCTCTTGGTTCCTGTAAAATTATGGATTAGACAATAAGTTTTATGATATATGAAATGATTATCTGTATGCTGATGGTAAAAGAATGTTTCCCCTTTGCCCCAGAGAAGTAATAAGAAGAAGAAAAAATAAAGCATGATACTATCAACTGCCTTCAGATCAACAAATCATAACTCAGTAATTAGCAGAATAATATTGAACACTACAATTAAGGATAGTGGTGTGTATTGATTGTATTGTAAGAATTAACCATTAAAATAGTAGAAGCCTGAAGCATGTCAAACGTAATATATCACTCGCTGTAAGAAGGCTCATAAAAGGTAAGTAACATTGTCATTCACAGTCCATATCAGAAGAGATGTTACTACAAAATTGATCTTTTGTATGAACCTCATAACATGAGCCAAAATGAAAGGGTGATTGAGAAGGTCCATCATATGCATTGACATCCCTAGGCAACAAATGGAGGGAAACAAAGTTGTCAAAAGCATGTGATATTTCCCCAGAGCACCACCTTACTTACATGTTCAGCAATAGAAATCAAAAGACATTTTCTAGCATACCTACAAATGAAGTAATTTATCCTTAACCTAAAAACATTCATATGTGCAATAATACCTGGTCTAGACTTTTGTCATTTATTCCAACTTTGGAATGAGCAGAAACTTGGTCGTTTTCTGTCTCAGATGTAGATGTGGAATTCTGATTTCCTTCCAAATCTTTACTTGATTGGTTACCGTTTACTATTCCAGATATGGGTAGATCAGTATCAGCAGCCACAGACTGAGATTTTTCAACAACTAAATCACCTTCGGTTTGATTTCCCCCTTCTATTGTTTTATCATGTGTTGCTTTAGCTGCTGCTTCCTCGGCTTTCCTTTTTTCTTCTTCTCTCTGCTTTTTTCTCCTTGCCTCTTGCTCCATTATTTGCCTAAACCTGTAACAGAAAGAGAAGCACAATTATAACAGGTGAAAATAAACCAACATCATTGTGCAATGAGTGTGGCACCTTGAATTACTTACTTCTCACCACGTTGAGGCCCCTCTGATGTCGATTTCTCACCTTGCCTGGCTTGAGTGGCGTCTTCCACTTTTGTGGAGCTGAGTTTAGATAATGGCTTCGGAATCTGCGTCAGGTTATCCTTCATGATATCATCTTGTACCGGACTCACAGGGTTTTTTGCACCTCCTGACTTTTGAAGAAATACTTGTTGTGCAGTACTCAGTATATTGTTTGTTAACCTGCACAACTTAGCAAAATAAGTAAAATAGACAACAGGGTTATATACAAGACCAATTATAAGATTTTATTTAGGGTCAAGCATCATATTAGTCCCTGTCTTTGTGTCGCCGTCTGAACTAGGTCCCTAGCCGGAAAATTTATTGGAAAAGGTCCTCTTCTTTGTAAAACGTTTGGAGCAAGTCCTCACCGGAGCCCGGAGCTCCGGCGAATGATGAGATGTCACGCTGACTGGGTTAAGTTAGCTGACATGGATTTTAAGAAAATTTAAAATTTAAAAAAATTTACATGTCAGTTTTATTAATCTAATTAACTAAAATTAAACACTGTCTAACCCTAATCTAATTAACAAACCCAAATTAACTCCAAATCCTCTTCATCTTCACCATGTCCTTCATCTTAATCTCATCACCGTCTCCAAATAACTAAATTCCCCAAACCCAAACAAGATCAACCAACCCAGAATTAACAACAAAAATTCAAAAAATAACCTTTCATCTTCACCTTCAACAAACCCAGCCACCATGAAACCCATTCATCAGAAACTCCCACCTTCAAACCCAACCACCACCACCCAAACCCAGCCATCGAACAAAACAGGGGAGGAACAAAACCAGACCCTGCAGTCACTTTTTTTTTTGAGTAAGCCATGAATTATATAAAAAGAGGCACATGGGAACAAAGATAAAAAGAAGAGAATGTACAGTAAGGTGTGCAAAAGAAATAAACAACGAAACAGGGCAAAAGAAATAGAGGGCATTTCTACATAAGAGATAAGCATCAATTCTTGGACAGCTCTTCCATCATCCATAGAAACCACCAAAGTGAGATACAAAGGGACACATCCACCATGATCATGATCTGAGTAGCCAATGATGCACGCATCCTAGTTGCTCCACAGATTCCCAATTTGGCATCCCCACACTGTCAACGAAAAGGGTCCATCAACCACTCACAACCCCCTTCAAACAAACACAAACAAGACCCTGCAGTCACACTTAACCAGAACGAAAAAAAATAGAGAACCAAGTAGAAAGCAAGACAGCAACATAAGGCCCCAGCAGATAATAGTAGCAGCATCAGACAGTCATAACATTAATCAATCTTTCATCTTCACATTCAACAAGCCCACCCTCACCTCCAGCCTCTGCCTCTGTTCCTCTTCCTCATCATCTTCTCCTTCTCTTTCTCCCAACCGAAACCCTACCCCCCACCAAAACCCCAACCCCACCTGCAACCGAAACTCCAAAAGCTACCACCTGAAGGCCCAGCGTTCTAGCAACCTTCCCCGTACCCCTGCACCACGACCATGCTCGCGGTGGCCACAACCACGACGACATTCACCGTGAGCCTCTCTCCCCGCCGTCTTCTGCAAGATCGAGCCTATTCTCCATCGAAGCAACCACCGCCAGATTGTGATCCCATTCACCATCGAAATCCAGATCTGAAGAGAAAGCTAGATTGTGAGCCTTTTTTCGCCTCTGAAGCAACCACCGCCAACCATTCAACCCAGATCGAGAGTGAGGATGAAGGGATCGAGAGGGATAACCAGCCATAGAGAGGGTGACAGCGATCCAGAGGAGAAGTGGGTGCGCTACGGCCTGTTGTGGTGGTTTTCTGATGAAGCCTGAAGGAGAGAAAGAAGAAAAAGGGTCTGGATTTTTGCAGAAGAAGAAGGGTTTGGGGTTAATTTGGGGGGGGGGGGAATTTGGGTTTGTTAATTAGATTAGGGTTAGATAGTTAATTAGGTTTAATTTTGGTTAATTAGGTTAATAAAACTGACATGTAATTTTGTTTTAATTTTTAATTTTTTTTTAAATCCATGTCAGCTCATTTAACCCGGTCAGCATGACACTTCATCACTCGCCGGAGCTCCGGGCTCCGGCGAGGACTTGCTCCAAATGTTTTATAAAGAAGAGGACTTTTTCCAATAAATTTTCCCGCGAGGGACCTAGGTCAGACGGAGACACAAAAACAGGGACTAATATGATGCTTAACCCTTTTATTTATACTTACCAGTAAAGGCTGAGACCAGAAGGAACTGAGAGAGCAAAATAACCAATCATTAATGGAAGGAAATTGGTTAAGGCTTGAGAAGTCTTCATGTTGGGATCATTAGCCTGAAAGTGACATGAAAAATGATGAGTGATTCAGGACATTTTAATGAATAGTTTTCTTAAATTATTGTAGAAGGCGAGAAGGGTGGGGTTAAGGACATAATAGACACAAAGGTAATCTGGTTAGACAGCCTGGCTAAGGATACAAAATGCCAAAAGCTATACCAACATATTTTGTTAATTAACTAGTTTGCAAAGTGCTCTATTTAAAGTTATAACAAGCCATGATTAAAGCATACACAGCACAACATGAAAATACTTGTCAAATCAATAAGGTTTAGAGACAATGTTATTAAAATTAGGATGAACAAGTATCCAATTTGATTGTACTTGGAACATGACTGACCTGTGATGATTGCATTATTTGGACAGAGATGTACTGAGAGAAAACCAGCAAGACCGGCAATACAAGGTAAGCCAATGTATCTGACCATCCGAGGGGAGGGTGACCATCCTGAAGTTAAAAGATTAGAGAAACAAAAACTTCATATTTAAATCCACCCAGAATCAGCCACAAATCACTAGTAAAAAAAAAGAGTACGGAAAATCGTACAATATCTAGATCAACAAAGGTGATTCAAAATTAAGAAAATATGTTCCGCTTGAAGGAAAAAAAGTAGAATATAAATCTTAGCTATTCCCATTTATATAAACTCAGTTATCCTGCATTTTCCGGAAGTGTAACCCGCACTAATGGACCAATGCGCACACATACCATCTTAGTAAACAAATATGCCACAGATTGCTTGCAGAATATTTCACAAGCAAATATTTTAACTTGCATACCCTCTACAGCCAGTGTGTATATGATGATTGTGTTCCCCTAAAAGGTAGAGCATTCCTTATGATTTTGGGTAAATTGTGATTGGCAAAGAAGAAATCTTCTCATATAAGAGAAGGAGGAAATATTAGAATAATGTAGAGTATGGCATTCTCCTATTATAAACACAACGAGGAAAGAAAAATTGAAGAGCCTTCTGAAGTTCTGATTTGTTTGAATTCAAGTTGCCAACCATGGAAACCTTGAAAAGAATGCCAAAAATTGAAAATCAGAAAGGATATAATATGACCATTGTGGTCCCAACCAATTAACTAAATTAAATATGGGTTCTTAAACACTGTTTTGCATTTGCCTGCCTCAACCAAACACGGTAATTACCAAACTCGTCACATAAAATCTTCCCCTCTCTACTACGACCACACTCCAAAAGAAACTCAACTTCCAACATTTTATAAATAAATCCCATGCTTACCAAAATGAGAAAATCATCAAAATCAAACAACTATTTCTCTACAATCAATGCAACTAAACAATTAGAAAAATAAAAAGAAATATGCCTTTTATTAATGATCAAATGAAAATACAATTCACAATTTAGTTTTATACAATTTTAGCATGAAAGTCGATAAGCTGTGCAGAAAATAATACTTACGTTTACAAAGTTTATATTCTTAACACAAGTAATTTGACTTGCTAAGTGGGATATTTACCACAAAAGGAAAAAGCCAAGAGATACCACCGCCATTTTGACGAGCTGCAATTGTAGTTGGACCAGCAAGAGAAGGTATCCAGAAGAAGCCTTCATTAAGCAGTCCCTTAGTACATTAGACCAAAATATAATATTAGCCATGGAAGATGGAATCATATACCCAAAAAACAGTAGTGTAACTGTAAACTATGAACTCGCAAATAAACATACCTCATCTGCCACATTTGAAAGTGCTCGATATAGCCCGATCCACACTGGTATAGTTGCGAGTGTGGGGAGGCATCCTGGAAAAAAGTGAAGACAGGTTAAGAAACATAGATTTATTCTTTTTACTGGTTTTTCTGTGCCTCCATCTACCTACCTGAGCCATAAAAAGCCTTTTGCATATCAAAGATAGAACAATGTTTATAGTTCCGTGAACTAATGTAAGAAATATTAGTAGCAAAATTGTGTGATTAACTTAGAAAACAAACACACTTGTGATATGTTAGCTCTGCTAGGTTTCCTCGTCTTATTCGAGAGAAAATATCTTAACCCTTTTGCAATAAAGCCAATCATGTCATAAATACCTGCTAGAGGATTAATGTTTGCTAATTTATACAACCGAGCCGTTTCAAGTTGAATTCTCTCCTGCAAGAAAACAATAGAAATATAATCACTTGAATGAAAAAAATCCACTGGTTAGAGGTTACAGAACCAAAACGCTAATATTTGAGTTTGGAATCCTCAAAATAGGAAATGATTTAATTTTAAAATCAAATTTCATCCTAGGAATCAAATCTCATGTTTAAATTTATGAGATGGCATAATTTCAACCAAACTTCTGCAAACCATTGTATTTTAAATAGAGGTATGAAAATGGAGATTTTATTACCCTATTGTTATGTGTAGATGATATCTTGTTAGTTTCCCATGACATGGACAATGTCAATGCCCCCAAGAAGGCTTTAAGCAAAAGCTTTTCCATGAAGGATTTAGGACCACCAAATCAAATCCTTGGTATGAAGTTTGTCAAAATAATTCCAACCGGCTGTCGTGGTTATCCATGGAAAAAATATATTGACAAAGTCTTGCAAAAGGTTTAATATGATGAGTGCAAAGCCAATCACTGTTCTACTTGTTGTGCACTAGACTGGGTGAGAAACAGTCCGTCAAGAGGAGAAGAACAAAATGAACAGGGTTTCATATTCATATGTTGTTGGAACTTGGAAGCCTTATGCATGGTATGATTTACACAAGACTAGACATTGCTTATGAAGTTGGAGTGGTGAGATGATTATAGCCAATCCTGGTGAAGAGCACTAGAATGCAATGAAGTGGATCCTCAGGTATTTAAGAGGAACTGCCAAAAGGTGCTTAGATTTTGGTAGTGGAAAACCTATTCTTGAAGGATTTATAGATGCAAACATGACTGGAAATGTAGATTCTGAAAAGTATACACTATGTTATTTTATTATTTAACTACTTTTGCGAGGGGAGATGTTTCTTGGTAGTCCAAGTTACAACTGTATGCTGTATTTCCAACCATTGAGGCTGAATATTTTGCAGCATATGAAGCATACAAGGAAGTATGGAAGAGGAATTTACCGCATGAGCTCCAACATGTTTAAGACATATGTGGTTTATTAAGATAATCAAAGTGCAACCCATCTAGCTAAGAATCCAACATTCAGATCCAGTTCAAAGCACAGTGATTTTCCTTATAATTGGATACGATAAGCTTTAGAAGAAAGACTATTGGAGCACAGAAAGATGCATAAGACGATAGCTGGTCTGATATGATGACCAAGACGATTCCAATCAAGAAGCTCTCCGACAGTTGCGTTGGTGCTAACTCCATGACATCCCAATCAGTCAAAAGGGGGAGATTTATAAGGTTTCTCCATAACTGAGTTCCCAAGGGCGGCTAGTTTGGGCGTCCTGATGTCTGCACATTTATTGAGTTTTCTGTTCCCAAGGGTGGCCGAGAGCTCCCAATGATGGAAAATGAGGACTCTTTATTGACTACTTATTGTGCTTGTTTGTTGTTTTCAATCTTCTCCTAAAAATAGGAAGGTTGAGACTTGAATAAAAAAAATTCATCAATTTTTGTAATTCTTTGAGAGATCTTTTCTTGTAATCTGAGAGAGAGAGAGAGACATGAGCTTAAGACGATAAATCACCTCAAACAATTCAAAATGTATAAAGCACTCACTGTACTATATTGCTGTTGAAAGTAGGACATTTACCTTTACGGAGGGAAAGGGGCAAGTCAGGGGAGATAGGTGTAACGGAAGTAGGAGTGAAGATTGTAACAAGAGCTGAATAATTAGGTTCAACAACAAAAGCGGAAGAGTAGACAGTGATCGATACAGAAAGGTTTTGCCAAACTGGTGACATCAGGATCAGACTTTGGTGGTCCTAAAGTAGTATCTAATACATCTAGAGTAGTAGGAATAGGCACCATAAGGCATTACGTAAGGGACCGAGTCCATGTTAACTGAAGAAGCATCTAAGGTTGTAATGGAGGGTGTGCATTCAAAGAATGTGACAGCTAAATCCACTCTCAAACATGAGACCACAAGCCAAAATAGTTCCAATGAACTTGAGAAGGCTGAAAATATAAATGCTACTAGCAATGCAGCAAACAGATGTCTAGAAGGCGGCAAGTGACTCCCACATGTCGGTAAAGTTGTCAAAAAAATTGTCTGTGTAGGCGTGACTCACATATTGGGGTTCAAACTTGGGCAGTACATAGCTAAACTTCCAAAGAACTAGATGGCGGTGATTTCTGCTGTATAAATTTTCCGGCGACAGCGCATACGGCCGAGAACATACAGGTTCGGTCTTTTCAGGGTAACCCACGAGATCATGCCAAACACATGTAGTCTATAGACCGAGATTTTTCCTAAACCATGGATTTAGCGTTAGGATTTTGATGGATAAGCACCAGACTCTTGATACCATGTTAATACTGAACTATAAATCATGTTCCATATCTCTCCTAAAGTACTTGGTACAATATTTATATACAAAAAAGCGATATAGTCAATCACTAATGTTTAAGGATTATAATCAATCTAACTGGGAAATTATTCATCCAATAAAAAAAAATCTAATCACTATCTCATCAATTCCCATTTCATAATTCATAGCGGAGATCATTTATGTGGACTAGATCCAATGGTTTTTCTTCTAACATTAAGGAGGCTTTCCAAAGTATTTTCATTGTTATAGAAGAGATTTTGATAGTGACATACTAACATTTATAGAGGCCAGATAAAATACCTGATCACCAGCATACCGTTGCTGGATAGCTTTTATTTGTGGTTGCAAAGTTCGCATAGCCATGGCAGATTCAACCTAAGAACAACCAGTCAAATTTTATTCAACTGAATCATGACGAAGATGACATAAGGAAAAATACTATCAAATTAAGAAGTAAGAACTTTTTTAATGTCAAATAAAGCCAATAATACTCATTTTACGACTATAATTAGGAGGATCAAAGATTCAAAAGAACATGACTTATACTGATTGTTTTAAGCTCTTTAACACTAGAGAAGCACATCTCAATAACAACAAACCTGTTTTTTTGTCAATGGAAATGTGGCAGCTTTTACGAGAACCGTGAGAAGTATAATTGCAAAACCATAAGCATATGGCACATGTACAGAAGAAAGTCCATCCTTGAGTATCTGAAAAATTGTAAATCACTTCCCATCAAAATCACTAGACATTATAATTGCAGCATTAGTCCCATGGGAAGTTATGCAAGTACAAATTTAATTCTAAATAGATATCTCACGAACAAATATAAGAACAATTTTAAATCATAATAGTTGTCTCATTCAGGCAAACAAATAAGTCAGAAGTTCACAACTTTCATCAGTTTCAATAGGAGAACTATAAGGAAAAAGCATATGAAAAAGGATGGCCTTTCGAATTGCAACCCCCCTTGATTGTTATTAGTTACTAAGTCCATAGACTTGTGTATAAAGCCATCATTCGTCATCAGCGGAAGAATCCACATTGGTTTAATAATTCTATCGTGTACAGTCTCAACAAAAGAAAAAATATTCCAGTTTGTCAAGATAGCAATGTCCAAAGCAGTAGTTTAAACAATTGAGCTTAGAAATAGTAAGAATTGACATTTGCCATGTGAAAATTATCATCACCATAACTATAAAGCCATTTCCCAAGGCACCTATACCTAGTAAGGCCCATAGCATAAGCGCTTGTGCAAGTGTTTGGGAGAGCTTATGCAAACAGCTTATGGCCTACCATAAGCTGTTTTGAGCTTACTTTCATAAGCTACTCGGGATAGCTTATGAAAAAGAGTTTCTGCTTATATACAGCTTATTTTCAAGCTATTTCAATAAAAAAATTAAAATAGCTTATGAAGTCTTAAACGCTTATGATCACTTATGACCATAAGCGCTTAATTAAGCTGTTTTTTTCCAAACGGGCCCTAAGTATGGGAAATTGTGTAGCTAGAACCAGAGTGGAAGAAACAATGATATTTTGCATTTGGTGGAGACAAAAGATCATGGGACTAAAAACAGGGAAATCAAATCCTATTCACCAGTGAATTTTCCCAACTACAACAGCAAACATCACAATATTAAGCTCTTACTTTTCCACTTTAATTTCAACTTCTGGGAAACAACAAAATTAACTTGTAGTCGCTGAATTAAGCTCCCTCAACCTCAAGTGTGTTGAATTTTGATAATTCAAATTCAAAAATCAATTTGAGAATAATATCCGGAGGATAATTAATATACCTTGAGAACGGTTTCCATGTAATTGGCGATTCCAGAGAACCAATCGTTGTTCTGTTTGACAGAGGCGGTGGTGGTGGTGGTGGCCGCCGTGTCGGAAGAAGAAACGGCGGCATCGGCAACCGTGTAAAGAAAACCCTCCGCTCGGGTGAACAGCTCTCTGATAACGCCTTCGGCTGCGGCGGCGGCGTCCGGGTCGGGCAAGAAACCGGGTTTGAGACCGAACCGGGCTACGGAGAGCGAACCGCGAAGGAAGTGCCTGGTCGAACCGGAGAAGGAGTGAGGTCGGTGTGGTAGATGGGTTCTGCTCCAGTTGTTCCCGAACGGAACGGAGACTAAGCTGGGCACGCAAGGTAACAAAGCGGCCATTTCTTGGGTTCAGAAATGAACCGGTGGTTGGTTTAAAGGGGTTTCCGGTTCGGTTCGTTAGTATGAGTGATGTAGAGTGAGCAGAGAAGAGGAGAGAGCAGTGGAAGAAAGAATGGAGCGACGCAAGTGGTGGTGATATTGATATTGTTGTTGGAGTGCAATGGGGTTTCGTTACTTCCTTTCCTCCTCCTCCTCTAGGATTTTTAAAACGAAAAGGGTCCACCAGTCTCGTAATTAAGGTAGTACAATAAAAAATCACGGTGTGCAGGTATGGTGCCTCTACCTAGTTGGACCAATAACAACAAAACATGTATTAAATGATGTGTTTTTTCCATTTATCCTGAAATGATTTTTAAATAATATTATTTTAGAAAAAAAAGTTTATATATTTGCTAACTTGTCCCTAACTAAATCAGTTACCACTGTAAAAATGTTCACTAACACTTCCACACAATAACCCTAGCTACTGCCCCGCCTAACCTAGAAGTCGTCCATTGTTGCGCCGTCAAGCTGGTGTCTCATAGCCTCGCACCACCATAGCAGATCCTCCACGACCACCTCAAGCACATTCACCCACGGCCAGAGCCTCACGACTACCATCACAGAACCTCACCACCCACGACCTTATTCTCTGTATCTAAAGACTGGTTTTTTCAAATAAATTGTTTCCTCTATTTTTTTTCTTCCCAACTAGTGTTAACCCATTTGTTTTTTCCGTTTTCATGCGACCCCTTTTTTCAGTTTTCTATTTGATTTCGGATTTTTAATGCCCATTTACAATTTTCCGGGTGACCCATTTTGTTTTCCTCCGTTTCTGTACAGATTTGATATTAAAGTTTTGATTTTTATCATCTGGGTCTTCCATTTTTATATTAAAGTTTTGATTTTTATCATTTTTAACTCTCTTGCTGAAGATTTGTGAATTAAAGTCTTGGTATTTATGGAAATTTTGGGTAATAAGCTCTATAATGGTTACTGTGGTCTGCAATGTCTGTGCCCTGTTTCTGTTGGCTTGCAATTGTGTGAAGGTGCAAGTGGTGTGTGGGCATTGATGTGAGGAATGTCTGCGTTTTTTTTAGGTCTGTTTTGTGACCTCTTTCCATTCCTAAAGGGAGATGGGGTGTTTGGACAGATTTATGATTGTATTTGTTGCAGGGAAGATGTGTACCTTGTGCTCTGTCATCATTCTTGTATATAATCCCCTTTCATCTCTTTCTCTCCTTTTTTTCTTCCTTGCTGTATTGGGTTTGGAGTCTCCTTAGTACTCCCCACTTTAATACAATCTTTACTTTGTTGACAAAAAAAAGCTTGAAATTAACGAGAGAGGGAGAGAGAAGAAGAAGTTGCAGAGCAGCAGATTTCAAATACTAAGGAAGATGAACCACCAATAGCACTTGATCGGTGAAAGAGAACCAAAATGAAAGAGGAAAAATGTGATATTTGGGTTCTCCTTTCTGAAAGATGAAGAATTGAAGATGAAGAAGTATGAGATTAGGGTTTACTGGTGTGTTGAGGATGAACCAAGAACAATAGAATATGAACCAACAATGTTGTTTCATTCTTCAAACTAAATCTCCCTCATGGTAAAAACTCATATTAACCAGAAGCAACTCTCTAACAATTGCTAAAAAACCCTTTTCAAAATTAATATCATAAATTATTTTGAATTTATAGAATAAACGGAAATTGATGGAAAATAAAAAATTTGATATAATAATTGCCAGATGTCTCTTTTCTATTTGATAAACTAAATGGAGGCACCACACCCACATTTTCTCACAGGTACCACAGAATTCACCAAAAATCACTCACTCACTTCTCTTTTTAAGTTTTTTGGTCAACCACTTCTTATGTGGTTCTCTCATGTTTTCTTTATTTCACGTGATTATTTCTTTTGAATCATTATTATATTATTATTATATTATAAATGATTCTTTTTAAAAACAAATCCTTGATTAACGGTGGTAATTGTACCTGCTTCATTCACTACTCATTTATTAATGAATGAAGCAGGTACGATTATTGTGGTATTTATACTCGTAGACAATGACGGATCCAAGAATTTAATTTTGTAAGGGCAATATATACGTATAGATACATAACAAAAAAAAATTTAATATATAATATTAGAAGTTTTAAAGTACATCATAATGTCACAGGGATCGATTTCTGACGGGTGCAATTTATTTTTCCAATGTACTAAAAAAAAAGGATATTATAATTGTTCCATACGAGTTTTCATATTTGGAAAACTCTGCATAATTTTTTCATTCTCAACACTATCAAATACATCTTAAACTATATAAGTAACTAAACAATCATTTAGCCAATCATCTCTCCTACGATTTCACATTCGATTCTTGATGATATTCATAGCGGAGAAAGCTCTTTCAACTGTTGCGGTTGTTATAGGTAGTGTCAAAGCTAACTCTATGAGAAAATATACTATTGGATATATATATATAAGAGAGGAATTATATTCCACTGGTTTTCCATATAATTAAGCTATAGCAATCTCATGATTACGCCAAAGGAGCTTCCATATTTTTGACTTAATGACCTGTGTTACCACTTACCACCACGACGGAGAAGCTCTCTGATGTTAATTATGTTCTTTATGCAGTCAATGAAGCAGGGCAAGAAGAGCTGCAATGAAAGGAGCAAGTTGATGATAATGGTAAACCAGAAGTCAGAGAGGAGAATCCACAACAACAGCTCACAAGCAGCTACACCAGACAAGTGGAACACAATTAAAGTAATTCGCAAGCTCATGTCATCTGCGGATGCGACCATAGCATGAGAAGAAACAGCCATGAGGATAACCAACAATGTTGGGGATGGTTGCTGAAAGGGATTGGTATCAGAGCCCTCGTATTTAATTGAAATCAAAGTTAATAACAACGTTGTGGGGGAAGTGTATCTGCACCTGGTCTTGTCCATGAGGATAATCAGAGAGCATAAGTGAAAGATAAAGCAGTTAAAAGGACGTATTTATAGGACTGGCTAATTAAAAAAAGGACGTAGCAAAGGCGTTTCGCTACTTCATTAGGCTTTCTTTTTATTGGTCAATTCGATTCACTATTATTCCGGTCCCATCCAACTTATAAAATAATAAAAATCTTCCAATTTCCAAATGACTACACAAACGCGTTTTTGAGCTGATGACCCTCTTTTAGTCTTGTTTTTTGGGTCATCTCGTTATAGGTTTTGAGTCTTTTTGTTGAGTCTCATGTAGTGTTTCATGCATTCTCATGCATTTTTATCTTTATTAGTGTCTTTGCTTTGTTTTGGTAATTTCTTAGTTTTATGAGGACTTTATTTGCATTTTAGGTTAGTTTAAGAGTTTATTGAAAGTTTCACTTGTTTTGAGGGCCTTTGTGCAAAACTGACGTTCAAGTTTCTAGATATTTCCTAGCTTGTGCATTAAGTTTTTCAGGTTGGATCAGCTGAAGATGGAAGGTCTAGGGGCTTAAAGACTTGAAGGAGGCATTAAAGTGGAGTTAAAATGAAGTTCAAAGGGTTTTTGAGCATGCAAGGGCGCTCAGGCGCCCCAAATTGGCGCCGGAGCGCCAATTCAACAGAAGGTTAGGTTGCTGTTTTTTGGAGCTGGCGCCTGAGCGCCCATTAGACAGAAAGTTTATGTTTTGAGGGCGCTCAAGCATGCTTTGTCAATGCTTGAGCGCCCAGACTCGCCCATTTTTCATATAAATAGAATTTTTGTCATTTCTCTTGGAATCTCTTATCATTTTCTCATATTTTAATAAGTTAGAAGTAAGGGTTTTGGTTCTAGAGCTTGAGAGCTTCCTCCAAGTCCTATGTACCAGGTTCTATCTTCACTTTATTGTATGGATTTCATAACCATGCTTGGCTAAACCCCTTTTGCTTTGGGCTCTTTATAAGATTTTGGATGTTTTAGTTGTAATTCCTTTTCTATTCATGTTGTTCTGAGTAAACTCTTGAATCTCACTCCTATGCTTTATCTTTTAAGCTTGAATGCATGCTAGCTTTATGCTTTTCTATAATAGAACGGAAGTTTGTTATAGATTAGGGACTTGTGGGATTACCTCTTCTATGCTTGCTACTAGGAATAGAGGAAGAGTTGGGGTTTGTTGGCCTGAATTGGATGTTTAATGCCTTTAGCAAATGTTTAGGTTGTCAAGGAATTGTGCCTATCTTTTGGCTTGAGAGGGTTGTCTATGTGAGGCATCGATAGATAATTGATTAGGCTAGAGCATCAAGGATAGACTCAGAGTTTTGTGGATATAATAGGTTGACTAAAACTGAATTGTTAAGCAAGAACCCAAGGCATTCTCACAATTGTTCTTCACACACTTATATTTCATTTGCTTGCTAACTAAGCACTTAAACAATCAACCTTAAAACTGAATTTTACTCGCTTTCCTACCGTGAACTCGAGGCTTAAACTGAATTCGCATACCAATTCCCTGTGGTTCGATAAATTAAAACCGGGTAGATTATGTACACTTGCAGATTAACCAACATGGGCACAAGTCACAAATGGATAAGTTTAGGAGTACCTTTGGGCTTGGCCCATTTCGAATGGAAATTTCAAACTTTGTCTAAGAAAAAAATACTCCACAACTGTGCATAAATCCAAGGAACCGTTTTGACAAAAAAAAATCCAAGGAACCGTGAAATAACAACAGAAACCTCTTATGACATTAGCAAGCAAAATTACCCTGGTATAGACAGGTTAATTCCAACAGATAGGTAGGGAACCATCTTTTGCGCCTTCTCTCCTTGTTCTCTCATGGCTGACAACACCACTCCATCATTTCTCCCATTCGCGACTATGATCCACATGATCATGGTTCCTTCTATGGCGATAGTCAGTTAGGACCAATCACTGTGGTAGTGATTGTGAGAGAAATTGAGAGGGACTCTCATACTTAGGGGGATGACAAGGTACAAAACACTGAGTAGTATTAGGTGACATGAGTATTAAGCATGGGATGCTTGTGTAAAACCATTGTACCAATACACTAATACTGGATTTGCTTTCTCGGGTGAAAACCCTCCAGACGTAGGTGATATTGCACCGAATTGGGTTAACAATCTCTTGTGTTAATCTTTATTGATTTTGTTTTTTAACGTATTGAATTGAACTTATTGTGCGTAACATGTTGTACAAGATGTCTTAGACATCGAGTATAACATTTGTTCTACGGTTGCAAGAATTTCACTATACTCTATCGGGATTATGATGACCATGTCTTTGGTATTTCTATTGTCGGGTTGCCCTAATTGACTTGCCGACATTTCGACTGCACGTAATTCTAACACTACTTGTGGAAGACACCCTGGTGGAAATAAAAAAGTCTCAGTGCAACTTCCTTTGTTCTTTTGTAGTCATATTCAATTTCTAATTGTTAGAAGTAATAGGAAATTAGCAATATAATAGAAACTCATAAGGATGCTAATTAACTAATGTAGAAATAGAAGACAAAGAACTGAAGAAGTCCTGCATTTTTATCACACTTTAGTACTGGAATGAGGTGGGAAAACAATAGTTTATTTCATGTCTTAGATTTTCTATTTTATTTTAGTGAATCTAAGTCAGTCCCATAGACATTATTCAAGGGTTAACCAAGGGTCGCAAAACTATTACATAACTTCACTAGTACTAAAATCAATGTTGATGACTCAGTTTTTATCCTAGTTTTTCAGTTCATTTCTTTGTTTCTTTTTAGTGTTTTTCTTTGTCTCATGTAGTGTTTCATTCTTTTTCATGCATTTTCCCATTTATTTGTACATTTGCATTGGTTTGGTAATTTGGTGGTTCTTTAGGGACCTTTTTCATATTTTAGTATAGTTTTGGGTCTTTCAGCATTTGTCACTTGTTTTGGGACTCTTGTTGGTCGAGGTCGTACCCATGGGCGGATCTAGCTTTAATTGAGGGGGTTCAGATGAACCCTCTGAACAAAAAAAATTTGCACTTACTCCCTGAAAATTTTAAATTATACTAGTAGACCAAGTTTTGCACCTATTTGCACCAAAGACCCACACTCACTTACACCTCTCACTCTCTCTCTCTTACGTAGAGGTCAAATATGACTTGTACTCCCTCTGTTCCTATTTATAAGAACCAAATAGAAAGTGCACTTGGTCCTTTTTATAAGAACCAACTTGAAGTTTGTGGAGAATTGATTATTTTTTTTTACAAGAATGTCCTTATTTAATTGAATTTCTCTCTCTTTCCACTTGCTATAGCATTAATGATGCATAAAAATTAAGAATAATGGGTGGAGGAAAACTTTGGAAAGTTGATATAAATTGAGAATAAATTTAATGTTTTGATCTAGATTAGGGACTTGTGGGATTACCTCTTCTATGCTTGCTACTAGGAATAGAGGAAGAGTTGGGGTTTGTTGGCCTGAATTGGATGTTTAATGCCTTTAGCAAATGTTTAGGTTGTCAAGGAATTGTGCCTATCTTTTGGCTTGAGAGGGTTGTCTATGTGAGGCATCGATAGATAATTGATTAGGCTAGAGCATCAAGGATAGACTCAGAGTTTTGTGGATATAATAGGTTGACTAAAACTGAATTGTTAAGCAAGAACCCAAGGCATTCTCACAATTGTTCTTCACACACTTATATTTCATTTGCTTGCTAACTAAGCACTTAAACAATCAACCTTAAAACTGAATTTTACTCGCTTTCCTACCGTGAACTCGAGGCTTAAACTGAATTCGCATACCAATTCCCTGTGGTTCGATAAATTAAAACCGGGTAGATTATGTACACTTGCAGATTAACCAACATGGGCACAAGTCACAAATGGATAAGTTTAGGAGTACCTTTGGGCTTGGCCCATTTCGAATGGAAATTTCAAACTTTGTCTAAGAAAAAAATACTCCACAACTGTGCATAAATCCAAGGAACCGTTTTGACAAAAAAAAATCCAAGGAACCGTGAAATAACAACAGAAACCTCTTATGACATTAGCAAGCAAAATTACCCTGGTATAGACAGGTTAATTCCAACAGATAGGTAGGGAACCATCTTTTGCGCCTTCTCTCCTTGTTCTCTCATGGCTGACAACACCACTCCATCATTTCTCCCATTCGCGACTATGATCCACATGATCATGGTTCCTTCTATGGCGATAGTCAGTTAGGACCAATCACTGTGGTAGTGATTGTGAGAGAAATTGAGAGGGACTCTCATACTTAGGGGGATGACAAGGTACAAAACACTGAGTAGTATTAGGTGACATGAGTATTAAGCATGGGATGCTTGTGTAAAACCATTGTACCAATACACTAATACTGGATTTGCTTTCTCGGGTGAAAACCCTCCAGACGTAGGTGATATTGCACCGAATTGGGTTAACAATCTCTTGTGTTAATCTTTATTGATTTTGTTTTTTAACGTATTGAATTGAACTTATTGTGCGTAACATGTTGTACAAGATGTCTTAGACATCGAGTATAACATTTGTTCTACGGTTGCAAGAATTTCACTATACTCTATCGGGATTATGATGACCATGTCTTTGGTATTTCTATTGTCGGGTTGCCCTAATTGACTTGCCGACATTTCGACTGCACGTAATTCTAACACTACTTGTGGAAGACACCCTGGTGGAAATAAAAAAGTCTCAGTGCAACTTCCTTTGTTCTTTTGTAGTCATATTCAATTTCTAATTGTTAGAAGTAATAGGAAATTAGCAATATAATAGAAACTCATAAGGATGCTAATTAACTAATGTAGAAATAGAAGACAAAGAACTGAAGAAGTCCTGCATTTTTATCACACTTTAGTACTGGAATGAGGTGGGAAAACAATAGTTTATTTCATGTCTTAGATTTTCTATTTTATTTTAGTGAATCTAAGTCAGTCCCATAGACATTATTCAAGGGTTAACCAAGGGTCGCAAAACTATTACATAACTTCACTAGTACTAAAATCAATGTTGATGACTCAGTTTTTATCCTAGTTTTTCAGTTCATTTCTTTGTTTCTTTTTAGTGTTTTTCTTTGTCTCATGTAGTGTTTCATTCTTTTTCATGCATTTTCCCATTTATTTGTACATTTGCATTGGTTTGGTAATTTGGTGGTTCTTTAGGGACCTTTTTCATATTTTAGTATAGTTTTGGGTCTTTCAGCATTTGTCACTTGTTTTGGGACTCTTGTTGGTCGAGGTCGTACCCATGGGCGGATCTAGCTTTAATTGAGGGGGTTCAGATGAACCCTCTGAACAAAAAAAATTTGCACTTACTCCCTGAAAATTTTAAATTATACTAGTAGACCAAGTTTTGCACCTATTTGCACCAAAGACCCACACTCACTTACACCTCTCACTCTCTCTCTCTCTTACGTAGAGGTCAAATATGACTTGTACTCCCTCTGTTCCTATTTATAAGAACCAAATAGAAAGTGCACTTGGTCCTTTTTATAAGAACCAACTTGAAGTTTGTGGAGAATTGATTATTTTTTTTTACAAGAATGTCCTTATTTAATTGAATTTCTCTCTCTTTCCACTTGCTATAGCATTAATGATGCATAAAAATTAAGAATAATGGGTGGAGGAAAACTTTGGAAAGTTGATATAAATTGAGAATAAATTTAATGTTTTGATCTAGATTAGCTAAATTTCTTAAAGGGTGTGAAGTGGTTGCTTGATTCTTATATTAAGGAACGGAGGGAGTATAAATTTTGTGGATGGTTTATACACCTCCAAGCAAGAATATGGTTTCATCCGAGGTGTAGCAATGGCGAGCGCAGCAGGTTCCTCAAGCTCTGCTTTTCCATTACAACCGAAGCTTTGGCACAAATTCTCAAAAAGCTCGAGCATCCGGCGGTGCAAAGAGCTTGCATGGAGAGTGTGCTTTGGTTTTCTACCGGTGCGGAAAACGCTCATTCGAAGAGGAATGGACATGGAGGCAGATTTGCGCGTTGTGAGGTTTGGAGGAGGAAACGATTGACCCTGCGTGGTTGCGATGTTCGGTGAGTAGGAGCTTCTGGTTCGGTCTCCCCTTATCCTTGCGGTTGGAAAGTTTTCCCACCGTGAAGGACTTTGTGCAGCAATTTTTAGCTATTGTGGATGACGCTGCAATTGTTCAATGGCAGACCGCATCTTATGTCTTATGGGAAGCAAGGAATAAGGTTATTATTCCTGAAACACCCTTCTCGATTTCCTTGGTTGTTCAGCGCACAATGGAGCTATTGCAACAGCCACCAGAAGTTGGCGACGAGTCGCATAATGTACCTGGTTTAGTTGCAGCATGGCAGCGCCCTGGAAAAGGGATTGTGAAGATAAATATTGACGCTTCTTTCAAATCTGCAATAGAGGTTGGAGCTAGTATGGTTGCTAGAGATCATGAGGGAATTAATGGTGTTGGCGTCGGCATGCATGTATCCCATGGAAGCCTCCTCACCAGTGCTCGTGGAGGCGTGTGCGTTGAGGTGGGCTATGTTGTTGGCATCCAAGCTTGGTTTCCCCGACGAGTTTGTGTCGAGACGGATTGTTTGCAATTGTTTCAACGTTGGAAAAAGACGTCAGATGATGCTTCTTATCTTGTGTCAATTATTAAAGATTGTTTTTCTCTTTGTCGTTTTTTTGATGCAATGACTTTATCTTTTGTGCGCCGTTCTGGCAACTCTGTCATGGATTTTCTCGCGAGAAGAACTTCCTCTTTCACCGGGTTAGCGTGGATTGAGGAGGTCCCTTGTGAATCTTCCACATTTGTTTCTGCGGATATTACAGCGTCTATGTCGGTCCAAGGTTATTGAATTTTCTGATATCTTTCAAAAAAAATTATATTTTTATCGATGTGTTCATTTGAAAAATTTAAACCACCTGATCCCGGGTCCTGGATCTGCCACTGGTCGTACCCGATGCAAATAATTAAGTAAGAAAACTGTAATAACTAGGAAGTGACTCCTAGGCAAGATAGTGGGCCGGCCCAAAAACGTTGGACGTAATTTACACGTATACAATGATAGTTAACTTTTATACATATCATTCAATTACATATAACATTTAGGTAGTTAGATTTTAATCTGCGTTGAGTTCATATTTTAAAAATTGATAGTACTTGAAGAGTTGATACTGGAATTGTGTTTGGAAGCTAAACATGTATAAGAGGAGTCATACAACGAAAGAAGAGTGATACAATGAAAGAGCGATAAAAAGCGACATATATAATTGGACCTTAGTGTATTAGACAATTAAAAATTCATTCACTAAAAATATGATCATAAGTGAACTTAATAACATGATCCTCTATCTATATTGATTAGTATGAATAAAGATAGAACGTATATGTTGCTCAAACATTGTTTTATTTGAAGACAATTTGTCTCCTGGATAATGAGTGGAAAAAACATTACTTAGTCATTCCAACTAATTTTTGTAAATCTTCTTGGAAACCTTCTAAAAATAACACCCAAAAAAAATTTCTTCCTTCCTTTCTCAATTATTTGGACCTTTGTGTATTCGACAATTAAAAATATGATCATAAGTGAACTTAATAACAGAATCTTCTATCTATAGTGATTAGCATGAATAAATCTAGAATGTATATATTTCTCAAACATTGTTTTATTTGGCCGATCACCTCTTTCTTCACTCCACACGACACCCCTCTCCATTTACAATAATCAGTCCAAAACCAATCACTTAGAACGTTTTCAAGGTCTTCTGAAAATGAGGATTTCACTTCTAAAAGCATTTTTAAAGTGCTCTCTGAAGTGTCTAAACCATAGAAAAGCACAATTATCCCACAAGAAATAGAAAGGAGCACCACTGCAAGTGTTGAAGTTGCAACCATTTTTGCAACTCTGAGCTCGCTTAGAGGAGAAGGATTATGAGAAAGCGAGAACAAGTTTGTGAGAGTTGTTGAGTGAAGAGAAAGAGAGAACAAGATTGATTGTGATGAGAAAGAGAGCACTTTAATTTCCCTTTTAAAATGGTTTTTTTTTTTCTCCAGCAGGAGCAGAAGGAAAAAGAGAGTGTTTGATGCAGGCTAGGAGAATGAAAAACGAACGGAGGAAATACAGGGGAAAAAGCATATTACGAACACCATAACATATTCCAACGGATCAATTCTAAATTAAGAAGGAAAAAAATAATAGAGACAGTTCCAAAGGTTAAATTCCTACTTAGAATCAAATAATGCGTGACATAATGGTGTGCATAATTTCCTCACTAATTTGGTGACTATTCTCAAATTAAGGATTTTTTTGCTTTTTTCTTCATCATGGCATTTTCCCACAATATTTGTCCAACGGCAGTTGTGGGTTATTTGAACATATTAAACAGAAAATTAAAGAATTATGTATGCACTAGGATAGTAGCTTGTTTTTGTGTGATGCACGCGCGAAGCACGTGCGTTGCACGAACGAGTGATTCTACAATTAAGTATATTTATTTCTATAATTTATTAGGGTAAAAAAGCATATTTATTTCTACAACTATGCACGAACGAATGTATATGTTGCTCAAACAATATTTTATTTGGCCGATCACCTCTTTCTTCACTCCACACGATATCCTCCATTTACAGTAATCAGTCTCAAACTAATCACTTAGAATGTTTTTAGGGTCTTTTGAAAATGATGATTCCATTTCTAAAAGCACTTGAAAAGTGCTCTATGAAGTGTCTATACCATAGCAAAGCACTATAAGCCCACAAGAAAAAGAAAGGAGCACCACTGCAAGTGTTGAAGTTGCAGCCATTTTTGCAACTCTGAGCTCGGTTAGAGGAGAAGGATTATGAGAAAGCGAGAACAAGTTTGTGAGCGTTGTTGAGTGAAGAGAAAGAGAGAACAAGATTGATTTGTGATGAGAAAGCGAGCACTTTAATTTCCCTTTTAAAATGGTTTTTTCTTCAGTAGGAGCAGAAGGAAAAAGAGAGTGTTTGATGCATGCAAGGAGAATGAAAAACAAACAGAATAAAAACAGGGGAAAAAACATATTACGACCAGCATAAAATATTCCAACAGATCAATTCTAAATTAAGAAGCAAACAATAATAGAGAGAGTTCAAACGGTTAAATTCCTACTTAGAATCAAATAATGCCCGACATAATGGTATGCATGATTCCCTCACTAATTTGGTGACTTTTCATATTTTAGTATAGTTTTGGGTCTTTTAGCATTTGTCACTTGTCTTGGGACTCTTATTGATCGAGGACGTACCCGATGCAAATAATTAAGTAAGAAAACTGTAGTAACTAGAAAGTGACTCCTAGGCAAGATAGTGGGCCAACCCAAAAATGGTGGACGTCTCTCCCCTTCATACCAAGTGTTAGCACCATATGGTCTTATGTTATTAGGAATTTGGTTTAGGTCATGCATTTGAATTGTGATTAAATGATTGAAGTCTTTCCTTTAGTAAAGTATCCAAATTTCTACACCGATCTCAGGTGGTATCTCACCATCAAAGCTATTTCTAGATAGCTGGAGCTCCCGAAGCCCTAGCTTACCTATTGAATGAGGAATTGGTCCAGTGAATTTATTAATATCAAGTTGAAGCACTTGAAGGGATTCAAGATCACCAAGATCATCAGAGAGACTTCCATTAAAAGAGTTGTTGCTCAAGGAAAGAATGATCAACTTGGATAGTTTGAATAGGCCTTGTGGAAGATGTCCAGAAAAATGGTTGAAGGAGAGGTTAAAAAATCCCAACACAGGCAATTTTTCAAGCCAAGATGGCATGTGTCTAGAAAGAAGGTTGGTGTTTAAATCAATGAAGGATAGATTATGACACAAAGAAAGCTCATCTGGTATTGGTCCTGTGAGAGAATTCATAGAAAGGTCTAACAATGAAAGTTGAGTAATTTTTCCCAATGTACTTGAGATTTCACCCGAAAGATTGTTGCCATTTAACCTTAGCCTGTCAAGAGAGGGTGAATTTCCCAGTCCAGTGGGGATTTCACCTTCAAAGGGATTATCTGAGACTTCAAAAGAAAGAAAAAACCTAGAGCTTCACATTGGAACCAAACTACCATCGAGAGTGTTATTTGAAAGATTGACTCTTGTCAGGTTTTTTTAATTTACGAGTTCGTGAGGAAGGCGACCTTGAAGATAATTTTTCTAGAGCAATAGTTGTTGCAAGGTTCTGAGGGATCCAAGTGTTGAAGGAATGACACCTGAGAGAGAATTTTCTGCCAAATCCAGTATGGTAAGCTTATGAGAATTGCCAAGGGAGAATGGAATCTCACCTACAAGGTCATTCTCCCTAAGTACAAGCAAACTTAGCTCTTTCAGTCTCCCAGTAGTGGTGGGAATTTCCCCAGTGAAATGGTTGCCAAAGACATCAATGACTTGCAAGCTTGAACAGTTAGAAATCTCCACAAGTAACATGTTTCAGTGTGATGCACGTGCAAAGCACGTGCGATGCACGAACGAGCTATAATTTATTAGGGTGAACAAATTAACTTACATATCATTAATTTATAATTTTTTCACATATATAAAATCAACAAAACTTATTACAAAGGTGTATTCAAATACTCACATACCAAATAATAGCTTAGCCAATATACAGATGACAATAAACTAGTTTCTAACTTTAATATGTATAAGAAAGGTGTATTTTGCATTTTTTATTTTTCAATATAATTACGATACAAAAACAATGTATAGAAGATGAGTTACATAGAGGGGCAGAGGTCTCTCTTTTATAACAGGTCGACCTCCAAACCCTAACTGACACATTCATTACATGGTTGACTTGCGTACCAATCATGTCCGTTAATGGACCATAATCATTACAGTGTCGGTTGACTTGCGGACCAATCTCATCCATCAGGGAAGCACTTTATCACATGGTCGGCTGACTTGATTTCAGGCTGTGTTGGTCAGTAGAGGTCTTGACCCTTGACTGTGTGCGCGATCAGCGGTTGACTTGCTTTCTCATTCACGGTTGGATGTCTTTGTAGTGGAGTGGGGCTTCACTTCAGTCTTCTAGCACGCAAGGCCCAGACTTCATCTGCCCCGATCAGCGCCAAGAGGGCAGTATGCCCTTCCGGTAGGGACCTAATCGGAAAGTCCAAAGTCTCTAACGGTACAAAAGGGAATCTCTCGCAAATGGAGAAACGTATTCAGACTCAAATTATAATTTGTGCATACATTGAATTTCTATTTATCGACTAAGTGAGCTACTGAACACTTCCCTAAATCATAATGTTCCCACTAACAATTTAAAGGCTCCATCAGTGATTAAATCACCCACTAGCATTGAAAACTAGAGTAAAAGTCCACTAAATGTAATGATGAATTAATAACTCACAAAAGACATTAAAAACCAACTAGCATAAATATAAAAGGACAAAAAAAATTTCCCACAAAATTACATACAAAAATTCAAAAGAAAATAATTAATAAGACTCTAATTTGGACAATGGTGGCTCATAAGGGCATCTCAAACATGCAGATTGAGCTTCTAAAAATTCTTCTTTCAAGTTGGGTCCAATTCATCATTCTTAATTTTAAGAAAAGTTACCCACATAGAGGTTGCCTCCTACCTATTTTGATCTTCTATTCCCTTGAGCTTCAAAACTAGTCCTTTTAAATTTTGCTTGGTTCTTTTAGTTTTGGAGCTCGTCATTGGACCTCCTAAGCTATGCAAAGGGTCATTGAATGGACTAAACTTGTCCCTATCATTTTCTCCCTCTTCGAGATGATTCATCCGTGATTAGAACTCATAATCTACTTGTTCTTCTTCGATTTTGGATTGTTGCGCTCGTAGGGATGTAAATGGGCCAGGTCAAACTTTACTTAAATAGGTATGACATATTCTACAAATCTAGGGTCTTAGTCTGACCTGGTATCTATCATGTGATTTTATTTAAGCTTACTCTGATCTGACTTTTTATAAGCTTGACCTACTAGCCTATTTCTTCTTAAGCCTTTGTGTTGTATTTTAAATTGAAAATAGCTCAATTCTTTGTTCTGAGACTTATGCAGTATGAAAATATGAAATAATAGAAATAGAATATTTCATTAAAAAAAAATTATGACAATGAAGCTTAAGCCCAGACGTAACAAAACAAGCCTTGGGATGCAAGCCCAACACATCATGTCTAAGAGCATTAGCTAAGAAAAGAGGAACACATTCACTGTTAAAAACAAAGTCATGTATTCCTTGGCCATGTTTTTCTAACATATCAACAAAATGGTTTGCTTCCCGTAGGATGTGTTGGAATAAAACAATCCACTATTGAGAGGCAAATTCATAGGCTTTTGGCTGTAACATTTGGATTGCATAGGGTTTTGGCTATCTTAGTGGTCAAATTCATGATGACAATAGAGAGATTATATGGCATGGTGATAAATTTATTGAAGATCACGTCACACATGCCTTTCCAATTTTTCCACGCAATTACACAAAAAAGGAGAGCCCAACTGAAACCAGTTTTAAACACAAACATCCGTCAGAGGATGAAATGCAACCATTGAGTTAGGCCTTGACTGAACAATCTGCTCCACTTCTTTGCCAGGAAAAAGTTTCAAACCTCTTGTAGAAAGGGACAATATCTAATGGCATGTATCATTGACTCATCATATCCATGGCAACGAAGCACTCAGAAGAAAATACCATGCATCTCTTTTCCCGTTCAGTATTAGTAAGGAACCACTTATAGGTGAGGAAAGCAACAAGGACACAATAAGGGGGGTTGGATCGTGTCTATGAAATTTAATTGAGATTGACAGGATCTTCATGGTTTCTACTGAATGCGTTATAGAAATACATTTGTTGAATCAATGGGCAGACAGTAGGGCAGTAGACACTGCACACACATAATTATCCTAGTTCACCCTAAAGAAAAGGCTACGTTAGTCCTTGGTATCCACCAAGATTTTCACTATAACATCCAAGTATTAAGGACTTCCCCTTACAAGTATTCGCAGGACTTCACGTTTACAAGTATTGTTTACCATGCGTCTTCCGGCACTCACAAGTATTTTGAAGGACTTTTCCTTACATGTATTATTGTACAAGCCTCATTAGTCTTCCAAAAGACTTTTCTTGGATTATTTGAAGTTCAGTTCATACATACTGAAGAAATGCTCATGATCATCTCTGATTGCATGCATCTCTAAGAGTTGTATAGAATAAAGCTAATCGAATCAAAGCGCTCTCATTCCCAGTATGTATGACTTGATCAACTTGTGAAGTAAACATGAAGGTAATTTGATCAAAGTCACTTTTTTATTTTTCTCTCTAAGGCTTAGAACTTGTGTCTTTTCAATTGAGCCTTGCCTCTCTTCTTTTTTACTCTTACTTTTTCTTAGAGGTCTTTAGATATATTCTCATTGACATAGAACCTCTACTCTTTTAGTGTTGTCTGGAAAATCTACGTGCTTGATATTGATAACCATTTTGAGCTCATGCGTGCTCTCATAGCTTATGCACACTCTCACTTCTTCCATGTTATATTGTGTCTTCCAAAATTAACCTTACCAAAACTTGATCTTTAGTGGTTGTCTTTTAGATGGTCTTCTTGTAGACATTAGAGAGTGTAGAAAAAGAGTCATTCTGACCAATAGTACTTTCGGAACAATTGATTTAGCTTGTGTCAGAGAGATGTAGAATCAGTGGTTTACATGTAAGCTTTTAGCATGCCTTCGTCTTCCATTGTACTTTTATCAATTCTTTTAATCAAAGAGCAGTCGGTATTGTGTTGTACATTAAATGCTTCTTGACCGTTGATGCAGCTTCCAGATATGACATTCTTTCTTTAGGAAAATAGCATGCTTTATGACTTTCTAAAGACTTGACAACTTTGTACTCTGCCTTTGATTGTTGTGCTCTTGTTAGATTTTGGGCAAGTCACGTGTGGACACATTGAGCTTTCTGTTGATGTTTCTTTTGTTAATTTTCAGGAAATGATTTGATTTTCTTCTTACTCAACTAAGTCTCCATTGATGTGAATCACCTTTTTAGAAGAAGGCTTTGTGTGATGATCCTTTTTTCTCAAGGGAAGTGGACTTGCATAGCAGAAACTCCTCTGATGTGATTGTGAGCATGACATATGTTATGGTAAGATGATATGTTCTGGTAAGATGATGACAACTTTTGGACAATGCACATGATAGACAATGAAGTTTTAGACAGTCCAAATTATGGACAATGAATCAATAGACATTGTTTGAAGGTATGAAAAACACTAGAAAGGGTTTGAATAGGGTTTTTAAGTTTTAAATCTTCCTCTCAAAGATTTTGACAATCTTTTCGGTAAAAAGTATATAAGGTGAAAGAGATCAAGGATAGAGAAAAGCACACAATGATTTTATCGTGGTTCACTTGATGAATCACCCAAGCTAATCTAGTCCACCCGTTAAGGTGATTTCTTCCTTCTTAGAATGAAGGCAATCCACTATTCAAAGATTGTTACAACTACACTAGCACACCTTGCTCAGTGACTAACAACCTATGAACTAGCAACACTAAGACAACTTTGTCTTAGTCTTCTCAAGAATACTGACCTCACCGGTCTCTCAAGGAAAATACAAACAAAGTTTGTTGAAGGTTTGGCTTACAAAGAAATGCTTCTGAAATAAGCAAAGGTAAACACAGTAAGAACAATGAAGAAATATTACTAAGATGTTTGCTTGTTGTTTTTCACTTGTATTGCACAATAGTTTCTTAGCCAATTTCTTCTATCTTCAGCCTTTAAACACTCCAAGGTTTAGGGTTTGTATCCGTTGAAAGAATCCATCCGTTGGAGGAAAATTCTGGAAATTCCAGAGTCTGTTGTGGCTGAACGTCGTAGGTAAGGCGGTCAGAATAGTACACTTGCTTTTGTACGAATGACAATGACATTGACTTAGCCTAGTTGACTTCTGATCTTTGGCGGCGCTTCATGTTGGAACTTGTGAAGCAATGTGATCAGAGTCAGAAGGAAGCTTGGATCCTCCGACCTTCAGAACTTCTTCTTCTGGACCGTTCATTCTGAACTTTTGGTCTTCAGACTTTGAAGTGCTTTGGTCTTGGAAGCCAGTTTGCTCTTAGACTTCAGAGTCTTCAAATCTTCAGCTTATGGACCGATCCTCAGAAAATCTGGTCTTTAGAGCTTCAGTGCTTGAGTCTCTTAGAGTCCACATCAGAGCTTTAATCTTCAGATTATCTGAAGTGTTTGCTACCATTCAGAAGAACGTAGTGATTGCAGAAGCGTTACAATGGTTGCTCTTTGGTCTTTAACTCAAGATGAGTTTAGCTTATGAGTCAGAGTCAGAGCCTGTTTGTCACACACTAAAACAACAAACGTTAGAGTACTATAATCGTTCATACATAATAATAAACTTGTTATCATCAAAACATAGAGTTGTACCACCTGACCAAATCTTGGTCTTACATTGTTTTCTAGGACTAGAGAGATAGATCCTTCTCCAGACCATACTTGTGTGAACTATGCCAAGAAATGATGATGTCGATTAAGATAGCTCCTTGGTTTTGTACACCTCAGTTGATTTCAATTCAGAGTTAAATCTTTGCTCGTCACTTGCATTTCCCATTCCTTATGTTGATCTTCAGTAGTTGCTTTCCCGTTTTGTCATCATTGAAACATTTCTTCTCCTTATGTAGAGATCTTTTTTTACCTAACATTCTCTTGTGTGCTTTATTTTCTTTAACACTTTATCGTTCATATATTATCTGCTACATTAAAACTTTTTTGTGATAAAGTTTTTAAAAACTAGTATTTATTTAAAAAATGTTGTTTTTTGAAGAGACAATTCAAACCTCGTTTTTGTATGTGCATTATTTCTCACGTCCCTGTTCCCCACCTTTTTTGCTTTAATGGTGGTGGGTGGCAGGTGATTTCACTCTGCCTCAAGCACCAGTTTAATTCCCTTGTTATTTTTCCTCCCTTAGGCTTCGTTTGGATTAGGGGAAGGGGATGGAATGGAGCGGAAGGGAGGGGATGGAGGAAGAGGTCCTTGTTTGGATTGTTTAAAATTTGATGGAACTGAATGGAACCCAATGGTATACATTCCATCAGGTACCATTCCATTCCCTCACTTTTGTTCCCTCCTAATGTAGGAGGAATGAGATGGAACAAAAAAGTATTGAACCTTTAAAATTATAAAATTACTGGTTTACCCTCACAAAAATGTGTCAATCTATTGCTTCAAGTTATTGCCAATTTGTCAAAGTTAAGCTCTGTTCTTAACATGACTTTGAACCTGTTTAAACATTTATTTGTCCTCTCGTGCAAGTTTAATTTTGTGCTATTAAATGATTGACAATTAGGTTTCATGCTCTGGAAATTAGTCCTGTTTTTGTAGAATAATGGACTAGACATGAACAAATATCAGATCAACCACTCTAAGTTTTGTTCTTTTGTTTATCCAAAAAATTGCAGTTTTGGACTAGATGAAGAACGTTTCATTCTAGAGGATAGTTGCAGTTGACATTTATTCTACAACCCTATCATAAAGTGGATATCTATATTACCTAACAAATTGAAGCTAAAAAGAAAAGAATATAGATCTCAAAATGAATTGGAAGGGAAGTTTCAGTACATGATATATGTTTTGTGCCTTAACTATTTAGATCTAATATGTTATGGAATTGGTAGTGATATGTGGATTGCAATTAATATTTTTACAATAAGGGTAATATAGGAATAAAAAAATTATAAGTTACTTTGTTCCGTTCATTATCCAAACACTAGAGTGCCCCCTAACCCATGGGTACCCGCCCAAACCTGATCCGATTTGACGAGCAAAACCCGAGTTGACTGGATTTGGGTTTGGGTTTTGCCTGTTACTGTAGTAGTTTATGAGTTTGGGTTTGGTATTAGTTAAATTCCTGCCCATACCGGCCCGAACCCGAACCCAAAGATACCCGAAACATAATTACAAAAAAAATCCTCATACATATATATTTATAAACTTTGTTCTTAATGTTTGATGATTAACTTTACTTTTGTATGTTTGGCAAAGTAAACTATAAACTACTTGTCTCACTTTGGTGATGGATGATGATGATTAATTGTAATTGATTTTTTTCTTTTATTAATTTCACTTTTTTATTTATGAAAGTATGTTCTGGATCGGGTTGCTATTTCACGTAAGTAATGGATTTGGGTTTGGGTTTCAAATTTTCCGAAATCAGATTTTCCGAAACCCAATGGGTTTGGGCATGGATTTCATTTTATCGCCTACAAGGGTTTGAGTTTGTGTTCTGGGATTTAGGTTTGGGTTTGGTAATTGTAAAACTCGTGCCCGATCCTACCCCTAGCCATCCCTACCAAAGGTTAGCTTAAGTACTATATGTCAAAAAATTAAAAGGAACAAAAAGTTAAAATAGAGAGCATAACAAAGTAAAGTGAAATCAACAAGAAGAAGGGCAAAAAGAAGAAGATCGTACTACACAATGAAGAAGGAGCAACTGCTCCGACTGGAGCAACAAACCTCAATGAATAAATAGATGGGTATTTAGTAACAACTTGCAACAAAAATGAAGATAAAAACAGAGGGAAGTAACAGATAAAAACAGAGGAAAATAACGGATTTATCAACAAGAACGAATTGTACACAAATTTGGGAAAAGCGTGCGATGAAAGGGGAAAAATATATATTTTTCTATCTCGTGTTAGGTGTATGTTCTCCAGATATGCAATTCATATATGTTTTGCTTGAATGGGAAGGTTCAGCTGCCGACTCTAGGGTCCTTAGAGATGCTATTTCTTGACCGAATGGATTAAAGGTTCCTCAAGGTATAGGAATATAGATTTATATAAAACAATCCATGAGTTACTTATTTTTGTCGTAATAACATAATTTCATTGATTATAGGGTATTGATATTTAGGTGATACTGGTTACATGAATGGGGAATGATTTCTCACTCCTTAAAGAGCTCAAAGATATCACTTGAGTGAGTGGAGGAGTGGACTACAACCGACTACAGCAAAAGAATTTTTCAACATGAAACATTCTTCCGCTAGAAATATTATAGAAAGATGCTTTGGATTTTTGAAAGGACGTTGGGCTATACTAAGAGAGAAGTAATTTTATCCTGTTAAAACTCAAGGAAGGATAATAACTGCTTGTTGTCTTCTGCATAACCACATTCGTAAAGAAATGGATGTGGATCCCTTGGAATAAAACTTAAATGAAGTTGAGTCTTCGAATGAAGTCTTGTTCAGTGAAAGGATAACTGTCGTCGAGCCAAGTGATACATGGAGTCAATGGAGAGATAGTTTAGCAATAGAAATGTTTGATAGATGAAGAGGTGGAAATCATTAGAAGATGCCGACATTTGTTATTTTTTTTTCTTCATTTTTATGTAAATTTTAATTTCAATATATTGTTCACTTTTGCTTATATATTTCATTCTACCCAATAAATTAGTGATTATAAATTTTATGTATGCAATTGTGCATTTGTTATATAATAATTTATTTATTCATACTTGATGAGTTGTTGGATAGATGGAAGAGTCATCTGAAACTCAACAAACGAGAAAGCGACAATGGACTGTGGTAGAAGATGAGTTGGTGGTGGCAGGTTTGTTGCATTTGATTGATAGTGGGTGGAAGGCTGACACGAACTCGTTCAAACCCGAGTATACTAAAAGAATTGGAGAGATATCTTCAAAATAATATGCCAAATTGCACGCTGAAAGCTAACCCTCACATTGAATCAAGGGTGAAACATCTCAAAAGGCAACATTTTGCAATTAAAGACATGATGGGCCAAAGTGGTTTTTCCTGGAATGAAAAAAGGAAGATGATTGCTGTAAAGAATTGTGTAAGGTAATGTGTCGCATACGTTTTATGCAAATAACATTGAATATATGTTGGGTATTACTATTAAGGCTTAATTTCACTTTTGGTCCCCCAACTTTGTCCTTTATGTGAAAACTGTCCTCCAACTAAGAAATTAGTAAAAAGCATCCTTGAAGTTACCCTCTGTTAACACATTTGGTTCCTTAAGTCAACTTCCTCACCACCTTTAGTGTTGAATATTTCATGTTTGAGATCTATCATAATTTTGCAATTTAGAACCTGGTTTTGCATGTTATGTTTTTAACATTGGGTTGTTTGTTTATAATATGGGTGTTTGTTTATAATTATGCTAGAGACTAGCTTTAAAGTCTGTGTTGTTTCCATTTGTGGAGATTGTTGCTTTAAATAGTTTTAGCTATTAGATATCTCTCTTAATAGAAGTTTGGGTTGTATTTATTTTTGTGTGTTTGTTGGAATGGATATCTGAATTGATGTTAGCATGTGAATGGCAATTTATGCAGGTGTTAGTGTATTAATATTAGTAAGATGAATGAACTTGTGATCCTAGTTCACACTTCATTTTGACAATTTAACTGGCAATTTGGCATTGGCCCCCTATTCCGTACCAAGGCCTAATTAAGGGAAAATTGGAATATTCTAGTAAACCCTAGCAGAGCATAAAAAGATAGATGATGTAAAATAAGAGTATTCTTTCATTAATGATAAAAAATGTGTCTAGTACAATGAGGGTCCCCCTTTTATAGTGGGGGGGGTTGTCCTTATCTAGAAGACAAAATAGGCACAGGTCCACGTATCGGGCGAGCGTCTTTTCGCTACCCTGATGGTCGTCCGGCCTTATCTGGAGCCCTACCCATCCTTCTGGTTAGTGTTTGGGTGGGCGTGGGCTTGTGTGTACCCCGCCCAGTACACCCCTGTTTTAAAAATACAAGCATCTATCCTCTTTTTGTCACACAATACAATTGTTGTATTCCTTTATACAATTTATGCAGGTGTTAGTGTGTTAATATTATTTTTTGTTAGAAGTTTTGTGTTATCAAATTAACTTGATACATGTTCAAGAAACAGATTGCTGATTGGTATTGTTGATTTATCAGTTTATTTAAGTGCATCATTCGTTCATTTCAGAATAAGATTAGTGACAATTATTATGTTATTTGGTTATAGTTAGTGAATTGTGATGGTTGCAGTTTTGTGATTTAAAGAAAAAAATCAGTCATATATGGAATAAGGGTATTTTCATAATTTCACCATTTATTCCTGGGAATATGCATTCCTTACCAAACATATGCTATAATTATTCCGAGGAATGTTGAAAAAGATTCCCAAGAATTAAATTTGTTAACCAAACACAATTTCTAAAGATATCATGGAATAGCATTCTCATCCCAATATTCATGGGAATAAGATTCCCAAGAATCTAATTTCTACCCTCCTAGTCTCCTACCAAACGATCCCTTAGGTAGCGTTTAGACAAGTGAGAAGGGAATGAAACATGACACATGTGTTCCGTTATGTGTTTGTCATGTTTTTAAGATGAAACGGAACGGGACAAAAGGCTCCAGGAACGGGACACTTTGGTTTCCTGGAAAAGGGTGGAACGGAAGGAACGGAACGGAACACTCTCTTAAAATTTTTGCAAGTTCAAAAATACCCTTAATTTATATTTGAAATTTTATGTATCTAAACAGTTTGAAATCACTTCTAAAATTGAAAGCACTTATTATATTTGTAGACAAAGTTAAATGAAAAATCTATATTTTCAAAAAAATCACTTAAAATAAAATCAATTATTTTTTCAAACGTAAAATCACTTGTTGTAAGCAATGATAAACGAGTCAATTAGAGTGCGTTTGATTCAACTTATTTTGAAAAAAATCACTTTTTAATCTAAAAATCACTTTTAAAATAAAAAAAATCACTTTTTTAATCAAAATCTCATTTTTTGTGTTTGTTTCAGGTGAAGCTGAAGACAGATTATTTGAAACAGTTACTTTAGCTTATAATGAAAATCTATGATGATAGATGAGAGGAGATAAAAAAGTGATTTTAATTAGAGTAGTCAAACACGAATCAACTTAATTAAAATATAATCAATTATTTTTTCAAAAGTAAAATCTCTTTTTTTGTAAGCAATGATAAACGAGACAGTTAGAGTGCGTTTGATTCAACTTATTTTGGAAAATCACTTTTTAATCAAAAAATCATTTTTTAATCAAAATCTCACTTTTTGTGTTTGTTTCAAGTGAAGCTGAAAACAGATTATTTGAAACAGTTACTTTAGTTTATCATAAAAATCTATGATGATAGATGAGAGGAGATAAAAAAGTGATTTCAATAACATATTGAAACAACTTAAACAATATATGAGTGATTATTTTAAAGAAATAAGTGATTATTTCATGAAGTAAGCAATAACAAACGGTTTCTATACAAAATGTTCAATTGAGTTCAATTTATTTTCCTCAATCAAATATTAAATATGCAGGGTTATATATGTAATTAAAATCATGGTTCTGTTCTATTGACTTAGAGTTACCAAACACAACACACAAAACATTATTGTCCTGTTCCATCCTGTTTTGTCCCGTTCGGTTCTGTTATGTCCTGTTCTGTTCTGTCACCAAAGACTACCTTTAGAGTTTTCTCTAGTGTCCCGAGTTTCAGCTTCTTACTTCTCTTGTGGGTGAGGCGTTTAGAGTTTGGCTCTTAAGATGGGCTTGTGTTTGCTTTTCTTGTTGCTCTGCTTCAGGCTGGGGCCTTTACATGTAATCCGTGTTGTATCCCGTGTTTGGGATGGGCTTTCAGCCCTTTTTTTTTGGTTACATTTTCAGCCCTTTGACTTCAATGAAATGCAAATTATTGGAAAAAAAAAAAACCTGACAAGTTAATTTAATTTCCTTGACCAAAAAAAAGTTAATTTAATTTCCATCTTTTTGGCGATTAAATAACTCAAAAGGATAAAAATGATAATTTACTAATTATAAAAAAAAATTTACTCGATAAAACTACTAGCAAAACAATATATATTAATTGAATTGAATTTTGAGTAAGAATCTATGTTGATAAGAATAAGAAAACAATGCAATGAATATGAGGTCGAAATTTCACCATTTGGATAAGAGAATCTAAAGATAGAGTGTTATTGGACCTCAATCCTCATATTCCAAACTCCAATCAATAATAATAGCGAGGACCAAGTTTTCTTCTCTGGTTTCTGCTGCAGCCACCGCTTTGAGAATTCAATCAATTCCAGTTCTCACCTCAACCAACACACACAGCTTCACAAATGGCAGCAACCATAGCAACAATGGCCATGATCAACTCCAAGTGCTTCACCACCAAGATGATCAACCCCACCAACACCAAACTCACAGCTTCAAAGCCCACCACCCTCTTCTCTTTTCAGAACCTGCCAAAGGGTCTGTCCTCAGCTGAAAACACCAGCGTCTCCACCACTTCCATGGCTGGCACCGCCATTGCTGGTGCCATTTTCTCGTCACTCGTAAGCTGTGACGCTGCCTTCGCCGCTCAGCAGATTGCTGAAATAGCGGAAGGTGATAACCGTGGCCTGGCTCTGTTGCTGCCTGTGATTCCAGCTATTGCTTGGGTGCTGTTCAACATTCTGCAGCCTGCACTGAACCAAATCAACCGCATGCGTAACAGCAACGGGGTGATCGTTGGGCTTGGGCTCGGGCTTGGTGGGTTGGCAGCGGGCTCGGGGATGTTGTGGGCTCCGGAGGCGTCCGCCGGTGAGTTGGGTATGATTGCTGATGCCGCCGCAGGAGGCAGTGATAACAGGGGACAGCTTCTGCTGTTTGTGGTTGCTCCGGCTATTGGTTGGGTGCTGTTTAACATCTTGCAGCCAGCTCTCAACCAGATCAACAGGATGAGATCTGAGTGAATTTGCTCACTCTTATAAACTAGGGTATTTTGGTGCTGATTTTGTTGCATGGCTTTGCTTGTATCTAAACTCCCTATATAATGTTATGTATATCAAGGTTTCCTTCACTTAGTTCTCTGTCTTAGCCAGTAGATGTAGATGTAGATGTTGGATTAAATAAAGCATATAATTAAGCAATGGATGAACTAAAATCATAAGATAATAAGCATTGTTAAAATTGAATAACTTGGAAGCTAGTCGACAATGTTTGTTAAACAAATGCTATGCTCAATTGTATTGAGGTATAAGAGGATGCATGTTTGTAACGACTGCATAATCAAGATGCAACTTTCATTCTTTAGAGCTTGTATAACGTCATTGGGTTCAGCTTCAGAGATGAAAGCTTGATTGTTAATATATAGACTTCACCTGTTGAGATGGATCCCCAAGGATTTGATTGGGTGGATGATGTACTTTATACTTCCATTTCTTAGGTAAGGGGATGTCTCCAAACGATTCGAACTGATCAGATGATTTGGGTTTGTTAGAAAATGTTTGACAGAAAATCCTGGTTGATCTCACCGTCTTGGTTCTTCATCAGCTTCATTTGTTTGGTTCAAGTTCAAATCTATAATCCTCATCTGTTATCATCAAATTCAACATAAGTGGTGATGGTGGAGGTTGTGGTGGTGGCGATGTTGGTTGTAGTGGCAGTCGTGATGGTAGTCACAATGACGATGGTGGTAATGGAACTGGCGACGGTGGTTGGTGTAAGATCAAGTTTTGATCGAGTAGTACAACTCTATGTTTTGATGATTACAAGTTAACATTTTAGTATGAACAATTATGGTACTCTAACGTGTTTTTCTGAGTATGCTATTCAGGGACGGACCCACTCACACAATGGTGGGGGCAAATGACCCCACGTGGTTTACGGACTTTCTTTTAATACTAGTATGTATTTTTAAATTCTCTACAAAGTTGCCCCCATAACTTTTCCATTATATTGAAAATGCCCCCAAGTTACATATCAAACCACTCTAACGGCCCAGTGCTCTAACAAGAAACTGTCCAGCTAAACCCAACCCATTTTCTTCTCTATCTTTTTTAATACATCATTAATATCACATTCTTCTTCTTAAACATCTTTATTTTTTTACGATAAAGTGATCAACATATCTATTAAATACAAATTCCTTTTGAAAAAATAAATATAGATTTTTAAGACTTTCTTGCTGTGCTATGAATTTTATCCCTTTTTTTTTTTCTCGGTACCATGCATGTATGTGTTCTGTGACCTTTTCTTTTCCTGTTACTTTTATTTACTTCCATTTCACCTTTTTAAAATATAGTCACATTTTTATTAAATATAATCACATTACAATTAATTCATTTTATATTTTTATTCACTTATATATATACACACATTTATATTAAAATAAATGTATTCAGTATTTTATTATAACGTAAATCTTTTAAATATTTTTCCATGAGTAACCCAGGGAAGGATCCATGTAGGGCTTATAGCGCGCGGAAATTGCCCCACAAATTGTTTTAATTTTTTTTAATTAATGTTATATATATATATATATATATATATATATATATATATATATTGTTTACACTAAACATTTTATATTTTATTACTTCTTATTTTTAAGTATATGTGTTTTGCTCTCACAAAATTAAGTGGGCTGGCATAATAGTTCAACACCGCATCATAAATAAGTGGTTGAGTTTCGATTCATAAATATATTGTGAAACTGCCCCCACGACTCAAAAGTTCTAGATCCGTCACTGGTGCTATTTACAGGCTCTGACCTCATTTCAATCTCACACAAATCAGAAGCACTGTGCATAAAGAGTGACCCAAGCAACGCTTTCGCAACATCTATGTTCACTCTGAACAGTAGAAATGCTTCAGAAGATCTGAAGCCACACAAAACTCTGATATGGACTCAGTCACTTGAAGTTCTGAAGATCCAGACGTTCTGACAACCAAGAAACTCTGAAGGTTCAGATGTTCTGATGGTGTAGAAGACTCTGAAGATCCAGAAGCTGAAAAGTGAAAACTCGGATGTCCAGAAGCAAGATGACTCTGAAGACCATGTACTTCCCTCTGAGTTCAGAATCAGAAGATACAACGGTCAGAGGATCTGTGCTTCCCTCTGACTCTGATCAACTGGCTTCACAAGTTCCAACATGAAGCATTCCCCTGATCAGAAGTCTACTAGGTTTAAAGATCAAGTCACTATCCAAGTACAAAAGCAAATGTACTATCCTGACGACCTACCTAACATTCTCAGCCATAGCAGAAGCTGGAATTTCCAGAACTGCCCTCCAACGGTAGCATTTCCATGCAGCGTTCAAACCCTAATCCTTGGAGTATAAATAGAGGCTGAAGATTGAAAGATGCGGTTGGAAGAATCTCACACGCGCAAGCTACATTCAAAAAACCTTCTAAGCATTCTTTCATCTGAATTCATTATGTTTACTATTAGCTTTTCAGAAGCAAACTCTTTGTAAACATTCTTTCTTAAACAAGTTGTTTAGTTACCTTTAGGAGATCAAGTTTGATCGGATCCTAGAGAAGACTAAGAGAGTGAATCTTAGTGTGAGCTAAGTCAGTGTAATTGTTAGTCACTTGTAGGTTTCAAGTGCAGTTGTAACATTTACCTGATTAGTGGATTGCCTTCATTCTAAGAAGGAAGAAATCACCTTAACGGGTGGACTGGATTAGCTTGAGGGATTTATCAAGTGAACCAGGATAAAAATCCTTGTGTGCTTTTCTATCTCTTATCTTAAGCACTTTGTTCTCGAAAGATTTGTTAAAATCTTTAAGGTGGAAGTTTTATTCTGAAAACGTTATTCAAACCCCCCTTTCTACCGTTTTTCATACCTTCAATTGGTATCAGAGCGCAAGTTCTGATTACCACAGATAACAGTGTTCAGTGATCCGGGCCGGTGTGAAAAACAATGGCTACCACCAGTGAAACGCAAAAAGATGGTTACAATGAAAGCCTCACATGTTCGACGGTCAAAGGTTCGAATATTGGAAAGATAGACTTGAAAGTTTCTTTCTGGGTTTTGATGCAGATCTCTGGGATATTATTGTGGATGGCTATGAGCGTCCAGTTGATGAAGAAGGCAAGAAGATCCCAAGGTCAGAGATGACTGCAGATCAAAAGAAGCTTTACTCACAACATCACAAAGCTAGAACAATTCTTCTAAGTGCTATCTCTTATGAAGAGTACCAGAAGATTACAGATCATGAGTATGCAAAAGACATCTTTGAATCTCTGAAGATGTCTCATGAAGGAAACAAGAAAGTCAAAGAATCAAAGGCATTGTCTTTGATCCAAAAGTATGAATCCTTCATCATGGAGCCAAACGAGTCCATTGAAGAAATGTTTTCCAGATTTCAGTTGCTTGTAGCTGGAATACGACCTCTCAACAAGAGCTACACAACAAAAGATCATGTCATAAGGGTCATCAGAAGTCTTCCTGAAAGCTGGATGGCCTTGGTGACTTCAATAGAGCTTACAAGAGATGTTGAGCGTATGAGTTTAGAAGAACTCATCAGCATACTGAAGTGTCATGAGCTGAAGCGCTCAGAGATGCAAGATCTGAGGAAGAAGTCAATAGCCTTAAAATCCAAATCTGAGAAGGCTAAAACAGAAAAGTCAAAAGCTCTTCAAGCTGAAGCAGAAGAATCTGAAGAAGCATTAGAAGATTCTGATGAAGATGAGCTAACTCTGATCTCTAAAAGACTCAACCGTATCTGGAAGCACAGGCAGAGCAAATACAAAGGCTCTGGAAAGGCCAAAGGAAAGTCTGAATCCTCAGGTCAGAAGAAGTCCTCAATTAAGGAAGTCACATGCTTTGAGTGCAAAGAATCAGGGCACTACAAAAGTGACTGTCCAAAATTGAAGAAGGACAAGAGGCCAAAGAAGCACTTCAAGACCAAGAAAAGTCTGATGGTGACTTTTGATGAATCAGAGTCAGAGGATGTTGACTCTGATGGAGAAGTCCAAGGACTCATGGCCATTGTCAAAGACAAAGGAGCAGAGTCAAAGGATGTTGTTGACTCTGACTCAGAATCAGAAGGAGATCCTAACTCAGACGTTGAAAATGAGGTATTCGCTTCTTTCTCAACCTCTGAGCTGAAACATGCTTTGTCTGATATCATGGATAAGTATAACTCTTTATTGTCTAAGCATAAGAAGCTGAAAAAGAACTCATCTGCTGTTTCTAAGACTCCTTATGAACATGAGAAAATCATTTCTGATTTGAAAAATGATAACCATGCTTTAGTGAATACTAACTCTGTGCTTAAGAATCAAATTGCTAAGTTAGAAGAAGTTATTGCCTGCGATGCATCTGATAGTAAGCATGAATCTAAGTATGAAAAATCTTTTCAAAGATTCCTGGCTAAAAGCGTAGATAGAAGCTTAATGGCTTCAATGGTCTATGGCGTAAGCAGAAATGGAATGCATGGCATTGGCTATTCTAAACCAATTAGAAATGAGCCTTCTATGCCTAAATATCATGCAAAAATTCCTTTACATTACCATGTTGAGAAACCCAAGGTGATCAGAACCTCTGGGGTAACTAACAAGAGAGGACCCAGAAAGTAGGTACCTAAGGATAAGATTATCTATGTTGCAGATATCCTTGATAGCTCCACTGAAACACCAATCATGGTATCTGGACAGTGGATGCTCGCGTCACATGACGGGAGAAAGGCGTATGTTCCAAGAGCTAAAACTTAAGCCTGGAGGCGAAGTTGGCTTTGGTGGCAACGAAAAGGGTAAAATTGTTGGTACTGGTACTATTTGTGTAGATAGTAGTCCATGCATTGACAATGTTTTATTGGTAGACGGCTTAACTCATAACTTATTGTCTATAAGTCAATTAGCTGACAAGGGTTATGATGTTATCTTTAATCAAAAGTCCTGCCGGGCTGTAAGTCAGATCGATGGCTCTGTTCTGTTTAACAGCAAGAGGAAGAACAACATTTATAAGATCAGATTATCTGAGTTGGAGGCTCAGAATGTGAAGTGTCTTCTGTCTGTTAATGAAGAGCAATGGGTATGGCATAGACGGTTAGGGCATGCCAGTATGAGAAAGATTTCTCAGCTGAGCAAGCTAAAACTTGTCAAGGGCTTGCCCACTCTGAAGTTCTCTTCAGACGCTCTTTGTGAAGCATGTCAGAAAGGCAAATTCACAAAAGTCCCTTTCAAGGCAAAGAATGTTGTCTCAACCTCAAGGCCGTTGAAACTTCTGCATATCGACCTATTTGGACCAGTGAAAACTGATTCTATAGGTGGCAAGAGATATGAGATGGTCATTGTTGACGACTATAGCCGCTGGACATGGGTAAAATTTCTAACCCGCAAGGATGAGTCTCATGCTGTGTTCTCTACCTTCATAGCCCAAGTGCAAAACGAGAAGGCTTGTAGGATTGTGCGTGTCAGAAGTGACCATGGTGGAGAGTTTGAGAATGACAAGTTTGAGAGTCTGTTTGATTCCTATGGAATTGCACATGATTTCTCTTGTCACAGAACTCCTCAACAAAATGGTGTTGTTGAGAGGAAGAACAGAACTCTTCAGGAGATTGTTAGAACAATGCTCCAAGAAACTGGCATGGCTAAGCACTTTTGGGCAGAGGCAGTAAACACAGCGTGTTACATTCAGAACAGAATCTCTGTGAGACCAATTCTGAATAAGACTCCCTATGAATTGTGGAAGAATATAAAACCCAACATTTCTTACTTTCATCCTTTTGGTTGTGTTTGTTATGTTCTTAATATTAAGGATAGATTGCATAAATTTGATGCTAAGTCTTCTAAATGTCTATTACTTGGTTACTCTGAGAGATCTAAAGGTTTTAGATTCTATAATACTGATGCTAAAACAATTGAAGAATCTATTCATGTTAGATTTGACGATAAGCTTGACTCTGACCAGTCAAACCTAGTTGAGAAATTTGCAGATTTAAGTATAAGTGTTTCTGACAAAGGCAAAGCTCTAGAGGAAGCTGAGCCAGAAGAAGCTGGTCCCTCCGATTCACAAACTCAGAAGAAGAGCAGAATCACTGCAGCTCATCCTAAGGAATTGATTCTGGGCAACAAAGACGAACCAGTCAGAACCAGATCAGCCTTCAGACCCTCTGAAGAGACCCTGCTTAGTCTGAAAGGATTGGTGTCCTTAATTGAACCCAAGTCAATTGATGAAGCTCTTCAGGACAAGGACTGGATTCTGGCCATGGAAGAAGAATTGAATTAATTTTCAAAGAATGATGTTTGGAGCCTAGTGAAGAAGCCTCAAAGTGTCCATGTAATTGGAACAAAATGGGTGTTCAGAAACAAGTTGAATGAGAAAGGAGATATAGTCAGAAACAAGGCAAGGCTAGTTGCTCAAGGCTACAGCCAGCAGGAAGGAATAGACTACACAGAAACATTTGCTCCAGTAGCAAGACTAGAAGCAATCAGACTGTTGATCTCCTTCTCAGTGAATCACAACATAATTCTACATCAGATGGATGTTAAGAGTGTCTTCCTAAATGGATACATATCAGAGGAAGTCTACGTTCATCAACCCCCAGGTTTTGAGGATGAAAAGAACCCAGACCATGTTTTCAAATTGAAGAAATCACTCTATGGTCTGAAACAAGCTCCCAGAGCATGGTATGAGAGACTCAGCTCATTCCTTCTGGAGAATGAGTTTGTAAGGGGTAAAGTAGATACAACTCTCTTTTGCAAAACTTACAAAGATGATATCTTAATTGTGCAAATTTATGTTGATGATATTATATTTGGTTCTGCTAATCAATCTCTATGTAAAGAATTTTCTGAGATGATGCGGGCTGAATTTGAGATGAGTATGATGGGAGAACTCAAGTACTTTCTGGGAATACAAGTTGATCAAGCACCGGAAGGAACATATATCCATCAGAGCAAGTACACTAAAGAAATTCTGAAGAAGTTCAATATGCCGGATTCTACAGTCGCCAAGACTCCAATGCATCCTACATGCATTTTGGAGAAAGAAGATGCAAGTGGTAAAGTTTGTCAGAAGCTCTATCGTGGTATGATAGGATCACTTCTATACTTAACTGCATCTAGGCCAGATATATTGTTTAGTGTTCATTTATGTGCTCGTTTCCAATCAGATCCAAGGGAAACCCACTTAACTGCTGTTAAGAGGATCCTAAGGTATCTGAAAGGTACCACTAACCTTGGCTTGATGTATAAGAAAACATCAGAGTATAAGCTTTCAGGTTATTGTGATGCTGATTATGCTGGAGATAGAACAGAGAGAAAAAGCACTTCTGGAAATTGTCAATTTCTGGGAAGCAACTTAGTCTCATGGGCACGCAAGAGGCAATCAATCATTGCACTATCTACTGCAGAGGCAGAATATATCTCAGCAGCAATATGCAGCACTCAGATGCTCTGGATGAAATATCAGCTGGAGGATTATCAAATCCTTGAGAGCAATATCCCAATCTATTGTGATAACACTGCTGCAATCTCATTGAGTAAGAATCCTATCTTACATTCAAGGGCAAAGCACATTGAGGTAAAGTATCACTTTATTAGAGATTATGTACAGAAGGGCGTACTTCTTCTGAAGTTTTTTGATACTAACCATCAATGGGCAGATATCTTTACAAAGCCCTTAGCAGAGGATAGATTTAATTTCATTCTGAAAAATCTGAATATGGACTTTTGTCCAGCATGAAGATGGTGTAAGATCAAGATTTGGTCATGTGGTACAACTCTATGTTTTGATGATAACAAGTATTTATTTGTGGATGAACAACTATGATACTCTAATGTTTGTCTTGAGTGTTTTGACAAACAGGTTCTGATTCTGACACCAGAAGATATATTCGTCAGAAGTTCTGAAGATCAGAAGATCAGAGGATCAGAAGATCTGAAGAACAGAAGTTCTGAAGATCAGAAGATCTGAAGAACAGAAGATCAGAGGATCAGAAGCTCTGAAGATCAGAAGATCTGAAGATCAGAGGATCTGAAGATCAGAGGATCTGAGGATCAGAGGATCAGAAGATCAGAGGATCAGAAGATCTGAGGATCAGAAGATCTGAAGACCAGAAGCTCTGAGGGACCAGAGGCTCTGAAGGTTCAGAAGCTCTGAAGGTCCAGAAGCAGAAGTTACGAAGGTCAGAGGATCCAAGCATCCCTCTGACTCTGATCACCAAGCTTCACAAGTTCCAACACGAAGCATAACTCTGATCAGAAGTAAATGGTTAAAGGCAAATGTCTCTATCGAGAAGTACAAGAGCAGTGTACTATTCTGAAATGCCTACCTACCAAGGTTCAGCCACAGCAGGTTCTGGAAGTTCCAGAAATGCCCTCCAACGGTCATATTCTCTCAACAGAAATATCCTTTGCACCTTGGACTATAAAAGGCTGAAGAAAAGAAGAAAGACTAAGAGAGAGAAAACAAAGAGCTGCAATACAAGAAAAGATTCAAGCCTCTACTTTCTTCATCTATTCTTATTTGGTTTACACTCAGCTTATTTAGAAGCAAACCTTTGTAAACACCAACCTCAAACAGTTGTTTGATTTTCCTTAAGGGACCGGGTAGGTCAGTATCCTTAAGAAGACTAAGAGAGTGAATCTTAGTGGTGATTCCTTTAGGAGATCAAGGTTGATCGGATCCTAGAGAAGACTAAGAGAGTGAATCTTAGTGATAGCTAAGTCAGTGTATTGTTAGTCACTTGTAGGTTTCAAGTGCAGTTGTAACAATTATCTGATTAGTGGATTGCCTTCATTCTAAGAAGGAAGAAATCACCTTAACGGGTGGACTGGATTAGCTTGAGGGATTTATCAAGTGAACCAGGATAAAATACTTGTGTGCTTTTCTCTTCTCTCTATCTTTATCCGCTGCACCATCTATCTTAGAGAAACCGAAAAGATTTACCTTAAATCTTAAGGGGAAAGTTTTTATATTGAAAACGCTATTCAACCCCCCCCCCTTCTAGTCGTTTTTCACACCTTCATTTGGTATCAGAGCGCAAGTTCTGATTACCACACTTAACAGTGTTCAGTAGATCCGGGCCAGTGTGAAAAACTCATGGATTCCACCACTACTACAAGCAAATATCAATACAGTGCAAGACCACCTATCTTTGATGGTCAGAGATTTGATTTCTGGAAAGACAGAATCAAAAGCTTCTTTCTTGGCTTTGATCCTGATCTTTGGGATTTTGTTGTTGATGGCTACACCCCTCCTGTTGATGTACATGGTGTAAAGATCCCAAGGAAGAAGATGAGTGAAGATCAAAAGAAGGAGTTCAGAGATCATCACAGATCAAGAGCTATTCTGCAAAGTGCCATTTCATATGAAGAATATGAGAAAATTACTGATCGTGATTCCGCTAAGTGTATCCTTGATTCCTTAAAGATGACACATGAAGGAAACAAGAAGGTGAAAGAATCAAAGGCGCTGTCCTTGATCCAGAAATATGAATCCTTCATCATGGAACCTAACGAATCCATTGAGGATATGTTTTCCAGATTTCAGTCGCTCGTAGCTGGAATACGACCTCTCAACAAGAGCTACACAACTAAAGATCATGTCATAAGGGTCATCAGATGTCTTCCTGAAAGCTGGATGCCCTTGGTGACTTCAATAGAGCTTACAAGAGATGTTGAGCATATGAGTTTAGAAGAACTCATCAGCATACTGAAATGCCATGAGCTGAAGCGCTCTGAGAAGGCTAAATCTGAGAAGTCAAAAGCTCTCCAAGCAGAAGCAGAAGAATCTGAAGAAGCCTCTGAAGATTCTGATGAAGATGAGCTGACTCTGATATCCAGAAAGCTCAACTGCATCTGGAAGCACAGGCAGAGCAAATACAAATGTTCATCAAAGGACGAAAAGTCAAAGAAGCATTTCAAACCAAAGAAAAGTCTGATGGTAACTTTTGATGAATCAGAATCAGAGGATGTTAACTCTGATGGTGAAGTCCAAGGACTCATGGCTATTGTCAAAGACAAAGGAGCAGAGTCAAAGGAAGCTGTTGACTCTGACTCAGAATCAGAAGGAGATCCAGACTCTGACGATGAAAATGAGGTATTTGATTCTTTCTCAACTTCTGAACTTAAAGATGCTTTGTCTGAAATTATGGATAAATATAACTCTCTCTTGACTAAGCATAAAAGGTTGAAAAAGAATTTCTCTGCTGCCTCTGAAACTTCTGTTGAACATGAGAAAATTATTTCTGATTTGAAAAATGATAATCATGCTTTGATCAATTCTAACTCTGTGCTTAAGAATCAAATTGCTAAGTTAGAAGAAGTTATTGCCTGCGATGCCTCTGATAGTAAGCATGAATCTAAGTATGAAAAATCTTTTCAAAAATTCCTGGCTAAAAGCGTAGATAGAAGCTTGATGGCTTCATTGATCTATGGCGTGAGCAGAAATGGAATGCGTGGCATTGGGTATTCTAAACCAATTAGAAATGAGCCCTCTGTGCCTAAAGCTAAATCTTTGTATGAATGCTTTGTTCCCTCTGGTACCATATTGCCTGACCCTGTACCTGCTGAAGTTGCTAAAAACCCTCGTAAAAAGGGATCTTTCTCTATGACTAAATATCATGCAAATATTCCTTTAAAATATCATGTTGAGACACCCAAGGTGATCAGAACCTTCTGGGCTAACTAACAAGAAAGGACCCAGAAAGTGGGTACCTAGGGATAAGATTATATATGTTGCAGATATCTTCAATAGGTCCATCGAAACTCCAACCATGGAACCTGGACAGTGGATGCAAGCAACACATGACGGGAGAAAGGCATATGTCCCAAGATCCAAAACTTGAACCTGAAGGTGAAGTTGATCTTGGAGGCATCAGTAGAGTAAGATTTGGTCAAGTCAAAGCTAGCTGAAAAAGCTTGTAGAGATGAGCATGACCGGTTCAGAAAGTAACAAAGACTCAGAACTTGACGAACCAGAAGCAACAACATCAGAAGATGCTTCTACAACTTCTGACTTGCGTCATCAGAAGAAGAGTAGGCTCCTAGCTTCTCATTCTGAAGTATCTAAAGATGAAATTTTGTCCAGAACGGAGATGTCACCAGAACCACACTTCTGCTCTCATCAGAAGATATGCTAATCAGAAGCCAAGTATCCCTTGGTATTCCTTCTGAGGGGGAGTATTTCGTCTTATGCTCTTACTATTTTTTTTCCCACCTTCATTCTTTTTGCTTATGACAAAAAGGGGGAGAACTTATAGTATCTTGACAACTCCTATATTATTTAGCTCAGAATCTAGATATTACTAACGTTGATATTAAGTATTAGATTCAGGGGGAGCTTAGCTCAGAATCAAGCACGAGTCTTGGATTCAGAAGGAGCAAGATAAACTATACACATCAGGATAAGTTTTAACTCTGATACCTTATACTCTGAGTGTATTCAGTTTATTTGTTTAGAGTTGTTCATCAAAATACATGGTTTTGTCATCATCAAAAAGGGGGAGATTGTAAGATCAAGATTTGGTCATGTGGTACAACTCTATGTTTTGATGATAACAAGTATTTATTTGTGGATGAACAACTATGATACTCTAATGTTTGTCTTGAGTGTTTTGACAAACAGGTTCTGATTCTGACACCAGAAGATATATTCGTCAGAAGTTCTGAAGATCAGAAGATCAGAGGATCAGAAGATCTGAAGAACAGAAGTTCTGAAGATCAGAAGATCTGAAGAACAGAAGATCAGAGGATCAGAAGCTCTGAAGATCAGAAGATCTGAAGATCAGAGGATCTGAAGATCAGAGGATCTGAGGATCAGAGGATCAGAAGATCAGAGGATCAGAAGATCTGAGGATCAGAAGATCTGAAGACCAGAAGCTCTGAGGGACCAGAGGCTCTGAAGGTTCAGAAGCTCTGAAGGTCCAGAAGCAGAAGTTACGAAGGTCAGAGGATCCAAGCATCCCTCTGACTCTGATCACCAAGCTTCACAAGTTCCAACACGAAGCATAACTCTGATCAGAAGTAAATGGTTAAAGGCAAATGTCTCTATCGAGAAGTACAAGAGCAGTGTACTATTCTGAAATGCCTACCTACCAAGGTTCAGCCACAGCAGGTTCTGGAAGTTCCAGAAATGCCCTCCAACGGTCATATTCTCTCAACAGAAATATCCTTTGCACCTTGGACTATAAAAGGCTGAAGAAAAGAAGAAAGACTAAGAGAGAGAAAACAAAGAGCTGCAATACAAGAAAAGATTCAAGCCTCTACTTTCTTCATCTATTCTTATTTGGTTTACACTCAGCTTATTTAGAAGCAAACCTTTGTAAACACCAACCTCAAACAGTTGTTTGATTTTCCTTAAGGGACCGGGTAGGTCAGTATCCTTAAGAAGACTAAGAGAGTGAATCTTAGTGGTGATTCCTTTAGGAGATCAAGGTTGATCGGATCCTAGAGAAGACTAAGAGAGTGAATCTTAGTGATAGCTAAGTCAGTGTATTGTTAGTCACTTGTAGGTTTCAAGTGCAGTTGTAACAATTATCTGATTAGTGGATTGCCTTCATTCTAAGAAGGAAGAAATCACCTTAACGGGTGGACTGGATTAGCTTGAGGGATTTATCAAGTGAACCAGGATAAAATACTTGTGTGCTTTTCTCTTCTCTCTATCTTTATCCGCTGCACCATCTATCTTAGAGAAACCGAAAAGATTTACCTTAAATCTTAAGGGGAAAGTTTTTATATTGAAAACGCTATTCAACCCCCCCCCCTTCTAGTCGTTTTTCACACCTTCAGATGGATCAGAACCTCTGACTATGATGCTTCTTTATCAGAAGATGTCTAGTCCAGAAGGTAACTCTATCAGAGTTTATGTACCCATTGGTGCTAACTCTAAAGCTGAGATAGTAAACGTGTGTCAGTATCTCTGATACATAGTTCCTTGTGCCCGTGCTGACAATCTGTTGTAATGAGTGTTGATGTGCTTATCTCCTGCGTGTGATAGGTGTATTTACTGTTACTATCATGTCTTTAATTTCTAACCGTTGATTTTAAATTGCTTTTTGATCAACAACGGTTATTTGTCAAAACCCACTATACACACACGTTCTCCTACACTTACGGTTTTACCTTCTCTCTCTTCAGTTTTTCAAAAACTTATCCCCACGATCTCTCTCTCTCTATTCATCCTTCTCCTTCAACCCAAAACCTTCAACCGACGTCACGATGGTGAGACAAACCAGAAATGAAGCTGCAGGTGCAACCAGGTTCCCTCATATGGTAGTAGGCCAAGCTACAGGTCAATTGGGTCCTGAAGCTCCAAATCAAGGTCAGGCTTCAGAGAAGATGATTCCAATTGCATAACAGGGTTGTGCCGTTCACTGCGTTTATGCTCCGGAAGAACTCCAAGTGCTTGCTGAATGGAGATTCGACCTGGATAATATAGCTGCAAATGGGTATGATCTTCAACCTGAAGTTCAAGTTCAGGGATGGGAAGAGTATTTCAACAGGCTTAGAGGTCCAATTTATGACAAATTGGTCAAGGAATTCTGGAAACACGCGGACTGTGATGATACACAAGTTGTCTCCTACATTGCTGGAAGGAGGATAATCATCACTGAGAAGTCCATTGTGAATTTGCTGGGTGCACACACTGGAACTGGGTATAGATTCCAACTGACAGAATCGAAGTTGAAACCCAGAACAAAGGAAGAAACCAACAAGGCTCTTTACACCAACTACAAACCTGGCAAGAGTGACTACAAAGTGATGGATCTTCATCCCAAGCTAAGGATCTGGCACAAGATTCTGCTTCACTGCATCAACCAGAGGCCAAAGGGAAGCTCTCCTGATTACATCAACTTCTGCCAGAAGGCAATGCTGTTCTTCATTCAGGATAAGAGGAAGATCTGCCTTCCTTTCTTCTTGTTCTCTTACCTGAAAGAATGCATCAGGAAGTCCAGAACCACTGCCTCCATCAAGTCTGCCATCAAGTACATCCCCTTTGGGAGACTGCTTTCAGATCTCTTCATTGAGAGTAAATTCGTAGAAGATCTGATCAAGGCAGGATGCACAGAGGATCTGTCTACAATTGTCAGTGATGTCTTCACATCCACATCTTTGAAGAAGATGGGATTGGTCAAGAAGAAGATAGCCCCTGCTCATGAAGATACTTCTGATGAAGTAAGACAAAGAAGGGTGCCTCTGAATGATTTCCCTCTGTGGACCCAAGCAGACAACCCAGAAGCTATTTTGTGCTACATTGATGATCTGAAGCAACAAGGGTTTGAGATTGATGTAGACGAGTTCTTCAGGCGATTGCCACCAGCTCCAGAGTTTGACTCTCCTCCCAAGAGAAAAGTTCAGAGAAAAATGGTCTTGGAGGAATCTTCTGAGGAGTCTGATGTTCCTCTGAAGAAGAAGAAGAAGGCTGACAAGCCTAAGAGGAAGCACGATGAAACCACCAAGCCCGATGATGGTGATGATGGTGATAATGATGATGGTCCTTCCCCTCCAAAGAAGAAGAAGAAGCAAGTCAGAATTGTGGAGAAGTCTACCCGTGTGGAACCTGCTGCTGCAGTCATCAGAATGGAGACTTCTGCCAGAGTGACTCGGTCTGCCGTGCGTTCATCAAGTAAGTCTGCTGTCACTGAATCTGATGATGATTTAAATTCAATTGATGCACTCCCCATCTCTACACTTCTTAACCGCACAGCCACCCAACTCACTCCAATCCCAGAGTCTCAGCCAGCTGCCCAAACCACATCTCCACCTAATTCCCCAAGGTCTTCATTTTTCCAACCTTCCCAAGAAGAAGCACCTCTGTGGAATATGCTTCAGACTCCACGTCCCTCTGAACCAACCTCTCCAATTACCATCCAATACAACCCATTAACCTCTGAACCCATCATTCCTGAACAACCAGAACTTGAACAACCAGAACCTGAACCCAGAACGTCTGATCACTCTGTCCCCAGAGCATCAGAACGTCCTGATCATAGAACTGCTGATACAGATTCTTCCACTCCCTATACTTCTGTATCCTTTCCTACCAACGTTGCTGACTCCTCACCTTCCAACAACTCTGAGTCACTTCGTAAATTTATGGACGTCAGGAAAGAAAAAGTGTCTGCCATTCCAGAGTACTACCTCACAGTACCAAGCCCTAGGAGATACCATGGACCTAGAACAGAACGTCTAGTTGACCCAGATGATCCTATCCAGGCTGACCCCTTGCATGAAGCAGGCCCTTTAGCCCAACAAGTCCAACCTGACAAAGTTCATCAAGAGCCTATTCAACCAGAACCAGAAAACTCTGTGTCTAACCACTCTTCGGTTAGATCACCACATCCTCAGGTTGAAACCTCTGCACCAAACCTTGGAGCCTCTGAACCAAATGTCCAAACTTTTGATATTGGCTCTCCTCAAGGTGCCTCTGAGGCAAACAGCAGCAACCACCCAACCTCTCCTGAAACCAACCTCTCCATTGTTCCCTACACATATCTCAGGCCAACCTCTCTCTCTGAGTGCATCAGTGTTTTTAATCATGAAGCTTCACTGATGTTACGCAATGTGCAAGGTCACACTGACCTGAGTGAGAACGCTGACTCTGTTGCTGAAGAATGGAATCGTCTGAGTACTTGGTTAGTTGCTCAGGTTCCTGTTATGATGAGTCATCTCACTGCATAAAGGGATCAGAGGATTGAGGCTGCTAGGCAGCGGTTTACAAGAAGAGTGGCTCTGCATGAACAACAACAAAGAACTAAGTTACTTGAAGCTGTTGAAGAGGCCAGAAGAAAGAAAGAGCAAGCAGAAGAAGCTGCACGTCAAGCGGTTGTACAAGCTGAAAATGCAAGATTAGAAGCTGAGAGACTTGAAGCTGAAGCTGAAGCTCTTAGATGTCAAGCTCTTGCACCAGTGGTCTTCACTCCTGCTGCTTCTGATTCCACTCAAGCTCATCAATTTGCTCAGAATGTTCCTTCTAGCTCTACACAGCCAAGTTCTTCCAGACTTGATATCATGGAACAACGTCTCAATTCTCATGAGACTCTGCTGATGGACATGAAGCAAATTCTTCAAGAACTCCTGCGTCGCTCTGATAAACCTTAGTTTTAGGATTTCTTTCGTTTTTCTTAACTTAATTTCTCTTTATTTCTATTTTCTTTGCATTACTTGCTATGTTTTGCTTACTAGTAGTTTATCATTGCATATATATAAATGACCTTGTGTTTGCAAAATCTTTTTCTTTATTCATAATAATTTATGTTTATTACATCATACATTTTGTCCCTAAATCTAGAATGGAGGATACTTCCTCATTCTTCTGCATTCTTGGCGCTGCTCTACCCTCTCTTTCTCCAGACGATCCAATGAATACTGGATGTTGTTGAGTTTGTTGTTCAGCTCATCTCTCTCCAGACTATCTTCTCTCGTCTTGAGTCTCTTTTCCATAGCTTCCTTCTCTTCCAGCAAATTCAGCTCAAGCTGGCTGAGTTCCTGAATTTCCTCAACGAAGGCAAGGAATTCTTTCAAATCCTTCTCCAGCTCTGGACAAAGGTCTTCGTCAAGCAGTGTCTTCGTCAGCTCGTGTATCGTTCGTGTACCATCAGGGTGCCGGATGTTAAGGAGCATGTCTTCCTCGAAGGCTTTCCTTCTGAGCTCTTCCAGTGCGACCATGTATGAAGCCATTTCTTTTTATGGTATTGATCGAGTTGTGAAGCTTACCCTCTTCTAAATCGCTTTATATAAGCTTCATTCTCTCCTTGGAAGTTATTGCTCCTACAGTTTCTCGAGGTTAAGTCCTTGGTAACTGAAGCTTCTCTTTACTCCCGTGGCCGGTGGTAAACATTCTTCTTTTGCATTAACTCCCTTCCTTAATACGCGTAACTCTCATTCCTACAACGTTTATTTCTCAATCTTTTCACTCAGACCTTCTCTGAGGGGGAGTACCTTGTACTTCAAGCTGAGTTTTTCACACCCCATACTTTTTGCTTATGACAAAAAGGGGGAGTACACCTAGTTTTTGATGTGTAAGTGTGATTTATTTTGAAGAATTTAAGAGTTCCAATTTTATGACCATAGATGTGTCACTGGGCAAATACAAGGAATACATTTCACTTCCTCTGAAGTGATTCTATTTGACTCTGATACCACTTATTGTTGACTCTGAATACTTATGCGCTCTGATTATTTTATTTCATCTATGTCATGCGCCTTCACTCTGAAATCTTACATTATTTAGCTCAGAATCTAGACATTTCTAATGTTTTCATTAAGTCTTAGATTCAGGGAGAGCTATGCTTAGAATCAAGCTGTGACTTGGATTCAGAATGAGTAAAATAAACTATTCACATCAGGATAAGTCTTATTCTATATATCTAACTCTGAGTGAATTCAGTTTATTGTTTAAGAATTGTTCATCAAAATACTTGGTTTTGTCATCATCAAAAAGGGGGAGATTATAAGATCAAGTTTTGATCGAGTAGTACAACTCTATGTTTTGATGATTACAAGTTAACATTTTAGTATGAACAATTATGGTACTCTAACGTGTTTTTCTGAGTGTGCTATTTACAGGCTCTGACCTCATTTCAATCTCACACAAATCAGAAGCGCTGTGCATAAAGAGTGACCCAAGCAACGCTTTCGCAACATCTATGTTCACTCTGAACAGTAGAAATGCTTCAGAAGATCTGAAGCCACACAAAGCTCTGATATGGACTCAGTCACTTGAAGTTCTGAAGATCCAGACGTTCTGACAACCAAGAAACTCTGAAGGTTCAGATGTTCTGATGGTGTAGAAGACTCTGAAGATCCAGAAGCTGAAAAGTGAAAACTCTGATGTCCAGAAGCAAGATGACTCTGAAGACCATGTACTTCCCTCTGAGTTCAGAATCAGAAGATACAACGGTCAGAGGATCTGTGCTTCCCTCTGACTCTGATCAACTGGCTTCACAAGTTCCAACATGAAGCATTCCCCTGATCAGAAGTCTACTAGGTTTAAAGGTCAAGTCACTATCCAAGTACAAAAGCAAATGTACTATCCTGACGACCTACCTAACATTCTCAGCCATAGCAGAAGCTGGAATTTCTAGAACTGCCCTCCAACGGTAGCATTTCCATGCAGCGTTCAAACCCTAATCCTTGGAGTATAAATAGAGGCTAAAAATTGAAAGATGCGGTTGGAAGAATCTCACACGCGCAAGCTATATTCAAAAAACCTTCTAAGCATTCTTTCATCTGAATTCATTGTGTTTACTATTAGCTTTTCAGAAGCAAACTCTTTGTAAACATTCTTTCTTAAACAAGTTGTTTAGTTACCTTTAGGAGATCAAGTTTGATCGGATCCTAGAGAAGACTAAGAGAGTGAATCTTAGTGTGAGCTAAGTCAGTGTAATTGTTAGTCACTTGTAGGTTTCAAGTGCAGTTGTAACATTTACCTGATTAGTGGATTGCCTTCATTCTAAGAAGGAAGAAATCACCTTAACGGGTGGACTGGATTAGCTTGAGGGATTTATCAAGTGAACCAGGATAAAAATCCTTGTGTGCTTTTCTATCTCTTATCTTAAGCACTTTGTTCTCGAAAGATTTGTTAAAATCTTTAAGGTGGAAGTTTTATTCTGAAAACGTTATTCAAACCCCCCCTTTCTACCGTTTTTCATACCTTCAGTTGGGGGTGGAGACGGTGGTGGTGGAAAAGATGGTGGCAATGAAGGCGGAGGAGGTGGTGGGTGGGGGCGGAGATGGTTGTGGCCAGTGACGGATCCAGAACTTTTGAGTCGTGGGGGCAGTTTCACAATATATTTATGAATCGAAACTCAACCACTTATTTATGATGCGGTGTTGAACTATTACGCCAGCCCACTTAATTTTGTGAGAGCAAAACACAATAAGAAGTAATAAAATATAAAATGTTTAGTGTAAACAATATATATATATAACATTAATTAAAAAAAATTAAAACAATTTGTGGGGCAATTTCCGCGCGCTATAAGCCCTACATGGATCCGTCCCTGGGTTACTCATGGAAAAATATTTAAAAGATTTACGTTATAATAAAATACTGAATACATTTATTTTAATATAAATGTGTGTATATATATAAGTGAATAAAAATATAAAATGAATTAATTGTAATGTGATTATATTTAATAAAAATGTGACTATATTTTAAAAAGGTGAAATGGAAGTAAATAAAAGTAACAGGAAAAGAAAAGGTCACAGAACACATACATGCATGGTACCGAGAAAAAAAAAAAGGGATAAAATTCATAGCACAGCAAGAAAGTCTTAAAAATCTATATTTATTTTTTCAAAAGGAATTTGTATTTAATAGATATGTTGATCACTTTATCGTAAAAAAATAAAGATGTTTAAGAAGAAGAATGTGATATTAATGATGTATCAAAAAAGATAGAGAAGAAAATGGGTTGGGCTTAGTTGGACAGTTTCTTGTTAGAGCACTGGGCCGTTAGAGTGGTTTGATATGTAACTTGGGGGCATTTTCAATATAATGGAAAAGTTATGGGGGCAACTTTGTAGAGAATTTAAAAATACATACTAGTATTAAAAGAAAGTCCGTAAACCACGTGGGGTCATTTGCCCCCACCATTGTGTGAGTGGGTCCGTCCCTGGTTGTGGCGGTGGTAGCGGCGATGGTTGTGACGACGACAACGATGAATTTGGTGGCGGCAGCAATGACGAAAATGAAAATGAAAACAAAAAGTCAAAATAAACATATATTCTAAATTTTAAAAATTTGAAAATGAAAAATATTTTCAGAAAATGAAAACAGGAAATGTTTTCCCAACCCAGACCCTTAATTTTTTATTTTTAGTCTCTTAGACCTTTGCAATAAAATAAGTTGAATTTTGAGTTATAGTGGTCCAAATGGGATAAATATTAATGGGTAAATTGTCAATTTGGTCCTTGAAAGTGACACTCGCCGATAAGTGGTTCCTAGATGATCTTTGTCCCTGAAAGTGATAGGAAACTTGGAAAGATAAGCTCAAAGTTGTAAACTTGGAAATTAACCACAAAAGTATAAACATTTACATAATTGATTGATGAGGTAGTTATGTGCAAACTTAAATGGAGAATTGGAATCCCCGAACTTACATCAAGAACTATAAGTTCCATAAATAATCAGAACCTAATGCAAAATTGATTCACGAACCTTCTAATTTCAGAGATCAAGAATAGTAGAAAACCAAATTCGTAGAAAGCATTTTTTTCTCCCCCAAACGATGGTGGAACACATGTGAACGACAAGGTTAAGAAACGAAATTACTTTGTTTGGGAAGCTTTATACGGGGCGGATCTGTCAGTTGAGGAAGAGAATTGAGGTACGGAGAGGTCCAAGACAAGCGCCTCAACGTCATCGCTTCAGAATATGCATCTTCTAGTCGCCCATGTTATTGTCTCTGAATGAATGATCATAAACTCTTTTTTTATAAGCTATTTAGAAAATAAATTATATATAAGCATAAACTCTTTTTCATAAGCTATTCAGAGTAACTTATGAAAATAAGTTCAAAACAACTTATAATAGATCATAAATTGTGTGCATAAACTTTCCTAAACACTTACTGAAACGCTTATGCTATAAAATAAGTTCAAATCTCTAACCGTCATTGTCTTTGGAAAGGACAAGCTGCCTAGCTAAATAAATATGTATTTGCTTATTGAATTTGAGTAAAAATGTATGGTGATAAGAACGCAATGAATGTGAGGTCCAAATTACACCATTCGGATAAGAGAAGAATCTAAAGATGAGAGTCTTATTGGGCCTCCTTTGCTTTCCCATCCACACTCCAAACACTACATTCAATTTTCCTCTCTAGTTTCTGCTGCAGCTAGCACCTACAGAATTGAATCTGTTATTATTATTCTAGTTCTCATCTCAACCGAGACGATCGAATAGGTTCACAAATGGCAGCAACCATAGCAACAACAATGGCCATGATCAACTCCAAGTGCCTCAACACCAAGTTGATGATCAACCCCACCAACACCAAACTCACAACTTCAAAACCCACCATTTCCTTTCAAAACCTGCCAAAGGGTCTGTCCTCCGCTGAAAACACCAGCATCTCCACCACTTCCATGGCCGGCACCGCCATTGCCGGGGCCATTTTCTCGTCACTAGTAAGCTGCGACGCTGCCTTCGCCGCTCAGCAGATTGCCGAAATAGCAGAAGGCGATAACCGTGGCCTGGCTCTGCTGCTGCCATTGATTCCAGCAATTGCTTGGGTGCTGTTCAACATTCTGCAGCCGGCACTGAACCAGATCAACAGGATGCGTAACACCAAAGGGGTCATCGTTGGGCTTGGGCTCGGGCTTGGTGGGTTGGCGGCGGGCTCGGGGATGTTGTGGGCTCCGGAGGCGTCTGCCGGTGAGTTGGGTATGATTGCTGATGCCGCCGCCGCCGGAGGCAGTGATAACAGGGGGCAGCTTCTGCTGTTTGTGGTTGCTCCGGCTATTGGTTGGGTGCTGTTTAACATCTTGCAGCCAGCTCTCAACCAGATCAACAGGATGAGATCTGAGTGAAGTTTCACATTCTTATAAATTAAGGGATTTTTGTGATGGTTTTGTTGTATGACTTTGCTTCAAGCTTAAGCTCCCTATATAAATGTAAAATATTTCCTCTGCATTGCATTTTTAGTGAAATTTTTAATCCTCTGTTTCCCTTGATGTCTCATTTTTAGTAAAATTTGACTCCTCAAATAGAAATAACACCTTATATTACCCATCATCTTCCATACCCCTAAGTCCCTAACAACTCTTGAGCATGCTTCTCTTCAATGAAGCTCAATAATATCTTTGCAATGAAATTTCATTTCTGCATTACTGCATTTGTTGTTGTGATCGCAGCAAAATTTGATCTATAGGTTCTTACAAAAATAATGAAATGGAATCTATAGATTAAAGCTATTTGGGCCAACGAATTTGAGTATTATTATTGACACATTTAAAATATGGTTTTAGACTTTTAGTACCTCACGATGAAATTCTACTGATTTAAAGCTTTGCTCCACCATGCAATTGATATTCTGCATATTATATTGCCCTCAACTATGTTTTGTTGATGTAGCAATGATATGTATATTAAAAACGAAAGATGTATCAAATGCAAGATAAATGTGTTATTGGGGGATCTTCGAGAGATCGGCTTCTCGAAAGAAGTTTTTGTACACTTGCAGATTCGTTATCACCATTCCTCAATTAGATCAAAATTTTCTAGAAGAGAAAGAGGGGGCGTGAACGGATTGCCTAAGATATAACTATAGAGAAAAGGCTTCATGAACTCAATAGAGTAGAAGGTAGAGAACTTACTCTAGTTTTTTGGGAAGAAAGAAAGAAAGAAAATTGATAGAGGGAAGGGAGGTTTCGCCAAAGGGAGAAAAAGGGAGCTTGATGTTTAATAATCCCTCAAGTGTATTTTTAGTCAGGGTTAGAAGCAGTTCTAGGTGAATGATTTTTCCCATGATGTAAAGGGACAAGTTTTTATGCACAAGGACTTTCTTGTGCAAGGTGACACAATCTACTTTTGACCTATTATTGTGGGTTAAGCGGTTTTTTTTTAAATAATTCAAAAAGCATATTTAACAATAACAACATTTAGTGCTAATATGCCCTTAATCTTATTCATCATCATCATCTATGTACCAAAGAAAGATCAAGAACCCTTGACCCATCATCATCTACCCTAACTTCCATGCCAAACCACCCAACCCCAAGCCAAAATCCAGTAATGCCCTTTTCTTGAATCCTTGTACAGAAAGCACCAAAACCCACAGATTGGAGGCGCGAGTTAGGAGAGGGCGGTGGTCATAGCAGATGTGGGTCGTTGCAGCGAAACAAGAATACAAAATAAAATTGTTACACCTTTGCATACCAAAACCCAAAAAAAAATTCTCGTATTTCCTTCAAAGAGAGTCTCCAGAACCCTCAAGCTCTCTCTTCGTGGCACCCTATGTAAGGCCCAAGTTTTAACGCTTTGGATAAGTGAATAAAATAAAAGAGTTATTTGATTAAGATAAATTTGGGAAGGAAAAAGGTTCAGGAAAAGTCCAAGAATTTATCGAAAAAAAACCGAAAGAGTTATAGCACGACTAACATACGCTTAATCCTAGGTCAAAGGTATTAGTGAATAGTTAATTTACGCTTTAGGACACGATGGAAACTAATTCCAAAAATCCTCAGAGAAATGTTAGAACTTCTCTTTTCCGTCCTTAAACAATCATTTCGATGCGAAATCCTGGAAAGTACGAACGTCAAATTCCAATTCTCGGAAGTTTGCCGAAACGGAATCCCTGATAGTTCGAGAAAACCTAAGATCGACAGACGATGAAGACTTTTTCTATTCGGAGCTGCAAAAGAAGATTCCACCCGCGTTCTCCTATTTCTCTCATCATTCCTAATCTTTCTTCAGAAGGAAGTTTTCTCATCCGACGATCACTGCAAAAAGTAGTTTTTCGGGATAATCCGACTTACACCGACTTATGCCGATTTTGGATCTTTTGGTTTAATTCCAAGAATCCTGTTTTGAGTTATGGAATTCTGTCGCCAGAACCTATCTTAGAATGCGCAGAGGAACGCGCAGGAAAAATCGGAATCGCAAAAAAAATCTTTTTTCCGCTTTTTCCAAAACCTATAAATAGCTTGAAAATTAGATTTTTGCAAAAAAATACCCATTTCCCCTCCCCAAACCCGCGAGCACCTAGAGAGAGAGAGAGATCCGGATCTTCGTCGTTTCTTGCCCGTTTGCTTCACCGATCGTCACTAATCGAAGACCTCGAGGTAGGTAAACTATACTCTCCTTCGAATCGTCGTTTCTGTCCACTTCTCCTACGACTTTCTGAGTTCAAAATTTTGAGGTTTTTGAAAAACTGTTCAAATACGCTGATTTCAGTGTCTAAACTTCTTCCCTGCATGCTCCTGAGCGTGTTCTGCGGATTAGATTTTGTCGAATGTCGACGAAATGCCGCCGGGATCAATTTCTACCTTAAATACCCATTTTTCGGCAAAGTCGCAACCTTTACGCTCTAATCTATCGACTTGGCTTAGTGCTAGTAGGATTTGTCGTCATAAACATCGTTGTGGACGTCCCCATCCAATTTGTTTTTCAAAAATCCAATTTTGAAATTTTGAGCTAAAAATAATGACCAAACTACCCCTATATCAGTTTTCGATCCGAAAATTTTTCCGAGCCTAGAACCGTCTTAGTTATGGCTTATGTTAACCTAGGAACCAAGTTTGATCGAAGAAAAATCGACCCTCCCAATTAAAGGAAGTGGCCGAGAGCTATATCAAGGGGGGGGGGGGGAGAATCCGATTTTTCGAAAACTTGTCTTAACGCGTTAGATTGTCGTACCACGGAGGTAGTAGTGTACCGTGTAACCCTAGGACTCTTTGATTGCTGAGTTTCTGACTCTTGGTGTTGATTTCTGTGATTTTTGCTTAAGGTTCGTTTGAGGAGATTCCCAGAGATCAAGGAGAAGAGCTTGAAGAACATTTTGAGGAAGAAGCTGGAAGACCCACCGGTGAGGGCTACTCTCTGAATTACTAGATAATGCTTTAGGTGTCGACAAGTTCGACTTGATTTATGTGTTATGCACTTAATTGCTAAATGTCTGAATTGTTCTCTGAGGCTTCGGCCGACCTTGTTGAGTAATTGATGCCATGATATTGTGTGCTAAATGATTCACATGCTATGTGCTACATGGTTAACTTAGGATGTGTTGGAATATGCTGTTTATGCTTTTGACTGAGCTGTTTTATTTATGCTATTCCACTTGTACCTGAGATTCTGAAGAGTGAGGTTTACGGGCAGGTCATGCCAAATTTTTATGAGATTTTGAGAGAGTTTTAAAAGGACGAACGGAGTTCGGACCTTGTCATGCTCCAATGGATCGAGACCTTCTCAGGGAATTACTTGGGATTATGGGAACTTTGAAACTCATAGGGAATACGATAAGACTAAAAAGGAGCTATTTTTACAAAGAAAATTCATAAGATATTAAACAACCTCTAAACCTTTAAATAAAGATAACAATCTCGGATGCAAGCTTTGGATTGAAGTTTAGTTTTGGAGAACGAGAAGTGTCGTCGGATCCAAGTGTTGAGAAGATTGCGAGTTCTGGGTATGTTGATACTCATTCGCTCTGGGAGCAGTTTGTTTAGCCAAAGGGATGAGCCGAGAAGCTTCACGGAGGTGTGAGACCTTGTGAATGCGTGATACTCCACTGAGGCGTGAGACCTTTTGGAAAGCATGGATCTTCACTGAGGCGTGAGACCTCGTGAACAGCATGAAACTTCATTGAAGCGTGAGACTTCGTGCAAGTGTGTAAATTCACTGAGGCGTGAGACCTTGTGAAAGCATAAAACTTCACTGAAGCGTGAGACTTTGTGAAAGTGTGAGACTCCACAGAAGCGTGAGACTTCGTGAGAGCATTGATGACTCGAAGAGTTGTCGTGAGTGGTTGCACTCTTTTGTTTATGATTAATTGTATTTTGTCGCAGAATCGACATTTACCTTAGGGTATTCTTTTAGAGACTTTAAGTTATCTAGAACACGTGGCGACGTGTCGGGTGAGGTCGGAGACGTTGTTTGGCTAATCACTTGCATTCATGCACTCATTTTGAGGTTAATACACGGCGTGATACCGGACCTCGGTGGATTCCAAAATGGTCATAAGACCCGGATTTCCATATTTAGGACACTACGGTGGTCCTCAGTAGCAGACGGAATGGCAGACCTACGGGTTCACTGCTGATCTGACTACTTTTGTGTGGTGTAAGAGACGCCCGAGCGGAATGGTCCCCCTTTGGCCGGTGTTAGGGCTGACTCGATGGTGTCCATCCTTCTTCCGGAATGCATTTTGTTACCCAGCATTGCATTTCATGCAACATACATGCTGACTTAGTTGCTGAGTGTGATTGGTAACTGTTTATCCTATTTTTGAGGCATGCTACTTGTTTTTATGGTTCTTTATATTCATTGTGATACATGCAACCCTAGGAAGCTATCCCAAAACTTATAAGCCTGAGAGGCGAGTAATTATTATCCTATAATTATATCTGGTTTTATTAATTATATAATTCTTTGGAGTTGACCCTCGCGTCTGCTGTGTGTGTTTGGGCGGACTACGCCATTTGTCAGATGAGTATGGAGGATTGGTTTACCATGGTCAGCCCCTCGGGGGGGGACCAGGTACGAGATGCTTGATCAAGACGACCCAGGTGCATGGGTGGTCGATCCCGAGGGCCACCGTGCGACCTACACCGGTCGGGTCATGGAGGACCGTGTCGACCGATTCGGACGCTTGACGGAGGGGGTGATGAGGAGGCACATAGTGAGCTTCAACCTGCCTCCAGGTGTACACTGTGGACCCGGCTTGGGAGGACCTCCACCGCCACCATCCCCTTCGGATGATGAGGACCCCTCTGAGGAGGTGCCAGTAGGTGGGGCTTCGACGGAGTCTAGTCCGTCTACTGCTGCTGCTGTCGTCGCGGATCTCGTTCCGGGCCCCGAGCCCGAGAGGCCAGTGCAGGAGCGCATTAGGGTGGACAGAGAGGGCAGTGTTGAGTATGTCGACTTAGTCGTCCTGGATGTAGATTCGGATGACGACCGCGCTAGCATGTAGGATCGAGTGCTAGTGTGGGCTCCTCGGGTAGGGATTAGTGTAGGAGTAGTGTCGATGCTCTGACCGTCATGCTTCAGTTTTGGGGACAGGGTAGTTTCCTACCGGTAGCTTTTTGTGTGGTTTCCTATGGAGATCACAGAGAGTTGGTTGGATTTAGGGGGTCTTTTCTTAGGCCGCTGGGCCAACTTGTTCTCAGATTTTGAGGTTTAGTGTTGCGGACACAGTATTTTTACCTTGGACTGTACATATTGCCTTCGGGCGTTACTCTCTTTCTGTCACCCGTCACTGGAGGTTACTCGTGACGTGGTTGTATTTAGCGAGGCATGTATATATAGTTGTATAGTAGTTCCTTTTATCTTTTGTTGGGAAGTTTATTGCTTTCTGTCTTTAGTTATATTGTCGAAAAAAAATAATTCACGTTTTTCCGCTTAAGTACTTCTTTTGGTTACTAAAGTGGCGCCACCGAAATCGGGGTGTTACACCCTACACTGCAACTAGGTTGGCGTTACTTCTCGACTCGGTCGAGACAACTCACCCCTCGCTCTCTCTTCCCTCTTGCAACCTCAGAGGCACCCTTTCTCCTTCGCGCTCTCTCTCTCTCTCTCTCTCTCTCTCTCTCTCTCTCTCTCTCTCTCTCTCTCTCATCGTCCTCAACCTTGAGGAGAATCAGTTTCAGGCGAACTTTCTCCGTTGTCGCGCCTGGGCACATCATTCTCTTCAACCTCCTTCCCGCCTCAAAGGACGTCTCTCTTCAACCTTCTTTCCAACCCCTTCTTCCTTCTTTTGAAGATTTTAGAAACCCTACCACGTTCACATTGAAGACCTTCATTTCACCATATCATCCAGATCGGAAGTTCCCATAGTCAGATCAGAGTGAATCTGACCACCGCCGCTTCATCTGAAGTAATCTGAGTGCGGGGAAGCTGCAACGATGGAAGGAAGGCTTGAAGGTGGATGTGAAATTTTGAAGGAGTAGACTTAGGCTATGTTTGGCACGCATAGCTGAAAAGCTAGCTGAAAGCTGAAAAGCTACATAATTGGAATAAAAGTGTTTGGTAAAACTAGTTGTTGAACAAGCTGAAATTGTAAAATGACATAAAAGAACATACTTGTATAAATATTAAAATTATTATAAATATTTTAATTTCACTCAAGTTATTAATCATCTTAAAAATATAATATTAATTTTTACTTATTCAATTTTCTGTGTTTTTATTAAATAAAATAAAATAAATCAATTAATTTGTAATTTGTAATATAAAATTATTTTTATTCCAAAGTAGTAATTATTTGTGTGCGGGAACGGTGTGCATATGAGACAAGTGTGATAACTGATAAGTAATTAGGTTTAGCAAAAACATATAAGGCTAAAGGTGAAATTTTAATAAAATAATAAGGATAAAAATGAGAATATATTTAATAAGCTATAAGCTTTGAGCTTTAAGCTACCTGAGATAGCTTATAGCTTAAAGCTTAAAGCTACTGAAATATGCTCCTTCACCAAACACTTTTATAGAGCTTTTAAGCTGGTCAAATAAGCTTTAAGCTAGTCAAATAAGCTATAAGCTAGCTGAAATGACATGTCAAACATAACCTTAAAGGATTAGTTATGAAATTCAAGTTTGAGCTATTTCCATTTAATGCTAGTAATGTTGATCAATAGCGTAGCTGATCCATTAGGCTAGTAGGAATAATGTTATGTTTACCAACAATTTCCACCTACACCTTACCTAAAGAAGAAGAGAAAAGAGAGAAATGAGTGATATGATTTGTGATGTGACAGGAAATGCAGAGAGAGAAAGGAAGAAAAATGTGTGAAAATGAGATGGAAGAGAAAGTGATGTGTGTATATATCATTACTCGGCTTGTAATGATTGTATCCTTTCTTCCTTTTATATTTGCTGACCAAATCAATGCTAATAAAGATTGTTGTTTTAAGCACTTTTGAAAGATTAATTTCATGTACAGACAGGCGGTGTAAATAAGTTTTACACAATTATTCAATCACATTCTACCATTTTGCTAGCTCATAATTAATTTTAAATTTGATATTTTTTTAAATATGAAATGGAAGATTATGATTGAATGATGGTGTAAAACTTTCTATACTACCAGTGCATATAAATTAATCTTATATTCCAAAATGTTTATTGTTTTAGAAAACCAATGCATTTATGACTAATTTTTACCACCTATACCCTAATTTAATAAAAAAAAATCTTTAATCACCTTTCATATTAAACAACCACAACTCTCTTCTATCAACTTTATTTTTCTCACGTTCAAAATAACTATATTTTTCTCTATCCAAATAAAATTTAATACCAGCACGTGGAACTAGTAAAAATAAATAAGGGTATTTTAGTAAAATTATACTATCAATAATTATCATTTTACTGTTTGTGGGGCGACCTAAACCAGCAATTTTTTTGAAATGGAGTAAACTAGTCATTTTCACCCGTGCGTTGCACGGCGATTAAGTTTATTTTGTAGATATATTTGTAGAATACCAAATAACAGAGAGTAGGTTTAATCATGTATGTGAATAGACCAACGTAAAAAATTTAATTAGACTTCGTTGTATGACCTACCGATCTCAACACATGAACAATATTTTTTTTTGAAAACGAAATGAATATTAGTAAGAAAATGCTTGAGGCAAAATAACTTAAGGCAAGAGTAACGTACAATCTGAAACAGAATGATTCCTGACAAAACCAAGTGCTTAACAGTGCACCAAACCCACCACCAACCCGCATGATGGCTTCTAACATGTTCCTAAGAAGGAGCCTCGTTAAAACCTTACTGAGAAAAACCCATTGGGAAAAAAACTCAGCAAGGAAAAAGAGTACCACCAACTTGGGAAAGCCACCATGCAACTATAAAACATGAGAAATAGCCCAAAAAGCAACTGGAAATTCGTGTACAGTAAAAACAGCAATATTCCAATCTGTGTAGCATCAAAACAACTAATAGAAACAGCAATCAGACGAAACAGCAGCAACAACAATCAGCAAAACAGCATCCCGCAAACCCAAACAGCAACCAACAGACAGCAAAACAGCAAACCGGACCAGAGGATTAGCAACAGCAGCTTCAGCAACAACAAAGCAGAAATCTGTAACAGCAACAGCAATCGCAAAAAACAGCAAACGGCTAACAGGAAAACAACAATATTATAAATCCAGGTTTTTACAGAATGCGTTGCAAAATCAAACAAATTAACAAATGACAAAAATGTCAACAACATGATCAGTTAATAGAACTTGCTGACCATGTTCAGTGATAATGACTTCAAGCTTGAAGTTGAATTTTGCTACCAATTCAATATTTGAACAACATAACCTACAATGGAAAAAGTAGATATAACAATAATAATTAGTAAGCAATACAAAGATGAACTTAATATATCATTTGAAAATTAAAAACAAACCTTATAGCAAATGAATTATCCTTCAAGTTAGATGGTCAATAAGCTGCTTTACTTTTATTTTTACTGTCAACAATTAAAACAAAGACACTATGAGATTTGGTATTTAAAAAAATATAAACCCAACAAAATTATAGTAAAAAACAACACTTACATATCAAATATTTTCAAAGACTTCTTGGTAGACAACGTTGCGGGTAGTGTTAGAAACTACTCCTTGGTCATCTAGGATTAGTATCTTCACACCTTTTCTAGATTTAACCCTTGATAGTGCAACATATAATTGTCCATGAGTAAAGACAGGCCTTGGCAAATACAGTCCAACATGAGATAAAGACTGTCCTTGACTTTTATTTATAGTCATTGCAAAACATAAAGTAACAGGGAATTGTCTGCGCTGGAATTTGAATGGAATATCAGAATTAGATGGAGTTAAGCTCATCCTTGGAATAAAGGCTGTTTCTCCCATCGTGTTTCCGTTTAGAACAGTAGCAACAATTATATATTTAGTCAAAGCGTTGATTATCATTCGAGTGCCATTACACAACCCTGCAGCTTGGTCAATGTTTCGAATGAGCATGATAGGAACACCGACCTTTAGTTTAATCTGATGGTTTGGGATTCCAGAGCATTTGTAATCATTTAAGAATTCAGATGTAAACCATTCTGCATTGACACCCGAATCTTAATCGGACTTGCATGGAGTATCACAACTCAAGTACTCTGTTTCCTCCCCAGGAATCATAGCTAACATAAAGTTGTTTATTTCCTCTACACTTTCAAGTGTTGGTGCAAGGATTGCTCTTTCTTGGAAGAATGAATTTTTTTCCAAATTCATCAAAAGTTTCGGATATGAAAAATTTACTATTTCAAGTAATGGATCCTTACACGGTTCAATAAGAAGATTTGGAGGAATCTCAATGAGTGATTCGGCTTCATCAATGGTTGTAACTGTTCCGTCTCCCACTTGAAGCAACCAATCAGCAAACTCTTTAATTTCTGCTGTTGAAGAAGATGAGTTAGCATTCTGCAATCTCATATTAACAGTCAACTTCATTACCTTGCAATGCTTCCATAGATATGAAGAATTGATAGCAGAACCCACAATCTCCGAACGGCTTCCTTTGGAAATAACTGGGCGTATTTGTCTAAAGTCGCCTCCTAGTACCACAACTTTCCCTCCGAATGGAATGTCATGACCATAAGTAGATCTAGTCTTCATAATGTCATTTAGAGATCTGTCCAAAGCTTCAAAGCAATGTTTGTTCAACATAGGTGCCTCATCCCAAAAAATTAGGCTTACTTTTTTCAATAATTCAGCTTTTGGGGAACCTTGACCGAGATTACATGTTGATATCTCATTTATTGAAATAGGAATAGAGAACCTGGAATGAGCAGTTCTACCTCCGGATAACAACAGCGATGCAATTCCGCTGGATGCGACATTTAACACAATAAGGCCCCTTGAACGCAAAGCAGCAGATAAGGTGTTCCAAACATATGTTTTCCCAGTTCCTCCAAAACCATATAGAAAAAAGAATCCCCCATTATCAGATAATACAGCATTCAAAACATTTTTATAAACTCCTTCTTGCTCTGAAGTAAGGCAACAAACCAATTCTTCATGAATCTTAAGCATTTCATCTTTATTGTAATTCAACTCATCTGCAACGAATCTATTTTCAAAATTATGTGCTTCATTAAATTTAGGATATGGCAAACATGGAAATTCCTTCAGTGACCTTCCATTTCCTTGAAGAATTTTTTCAATCTCTATCAAACATAGGTTCTTTAATTCTTCATCATCTATATGCAGATCTGAATGAAAGCACAAATATAATAGTTAATTTCAATTTCATTACCAAGACAAATTGGTAAAGTTTATTAAGTCGTTTCATTACCAAGACATATTGATAAATTTAATTATGGAATATTTACTATTCGTGTAGTAGTATTAATTTACCGACGGATAATTTTCAGTCTTAGACACCAGTTCACCTTGGCCGGTGTGATGCTGGAAATTGAGTCTATGTGCATGGCCATTTACTCTCAAAGTTTTAGGCTAGAGAAGAGAAAGATGGAAAATTTAGGACATTTAAAAAAATGCGATCAGCTAAGAGGAGAGGTTGGTGTTGTGCTATGGGTAAGGAGGTATCTATATGTAGATAGGTGTTGCTCTGAAATCATGGACTACAATCAACTTTCCACCAAGATTTTCTACACACTAAAATAATGTTTAATTAGTTTTGACTTTTCCGAAAATCAATAGATGTAATTAGGGAAATAATACTGAAATGAAGTAATGATTTTGGAATCAATTTTACCTTTATTATTGATTTAATCAAGAAAAACCATTAAGTATAAATGAATGGAAAGTGTCAAAATTTTGGGCCAGATATAATTGCATTTACATTTCGTTATTTTGGCCTAGGGTTGGTGTTAAATAAAATACTTTTAATTCAAATCTTATTTTATTTTATGGAATCAATGTTAAATAAGGAAAAAAAAAAACTGTTTTTTTGGAATTTAATTAGTAATTCCATTAAATGTTGCGTGGCCACGTGGGAGAAAAACTTCAAGGGTAGGCCAAAGCCATACCTTTTTCGTACAATGAGTTAATTTATGTCTTGGTGACAAAGTTTAGAACCTCAATATCTTCCATTCATTTATAATCTTTTGAATCATGCCACGAATTATGCGCATAAATTAGCTCAGGAGATCATCTAATATTACAGTTTCAGTTTTGGTCATTGAATTGATAGCCATGCCTAGTTTATCTGACCACCAAAGACTACATATGGCATGTTTGGCGGTGGAAATATTAAGATTTTCCAGGCTCAAATCTTCCCTTTTTTTTTTTGGTGCTTTAAATCTTACCTTATGCATCTCCCTTTTTCTTCCTACATGACTCTTGACAATAAATAAAGAATAAATAAAAATTCGTAAGACTTCTTTTTGTGTATGCAATTCTAGGTGGCATATTAAAGTTGATTTTTTTATTCTTTATTTCTTATGCCTCAAGTTTTATTTTAAATTCCCACAAACATAAATATGGACTCCTCATTTATTTTATAAATGGAGAAAGGTATAGCACTACTTTGGGGCCATATATAAGTGTTAGAATTATGAGTTTAGTCTCTCAAAAATATAAAAAAAAAAACTTCAATCATTGATTAAAAAATCATACGTCAATAATGCAAATACATATACATAACAAATAAATTTGTTAAAAAATATTTTCTTTTTCAAATATTTTATTTTTAAAAATTCCAACTTAATCCCTTGTTTGTATATAAAATTACACAACATCCAAATATATCTTGCACAAAAAAATATTGCAAGTTCATGATAGGGAAATATTTTAAACACATCTAGAATGAAAGATCACTACTCATCGAAAATAATAACATATATTAATAAAAGATGCAATTATATATAGTCCGGTTATGACTTTGGCAACAATTGTCCAGGTTTCTTTGGAGGCATCCACCTTTGCCAAATCGTCGATCATTGAAGTCATCAAAAAGGAGGTTAAGTTGAAATATGCAAGGAATGATGAAAAATGCTGGGAATGATGGAGGAGAAATGTCACATGAGGGGTGTATATATAGTCTGAATGAAGGGTTTGTGAAATTGAATTATTTCCCTATGATTGATCAGTATTAAACGTACGGGTCAACAAATTTCCTATTATGACATGGTATGTGTTTGTAATGCGTACATAAAATCAGCGTTTTTTTTTCTCCTATGATTGATCCTGTTCTAATTTATAATATTTGAATTTTTGTTTATATGATGAAATAGGTCCAATGAATATTCGTGTGTGTCCATAGAATCTGGCCATGATTTCCACGTTTATTCGTTCTTAATTTCATGATTGAAAAAATTATGTTAAGCAATTGAATGGGCCGAATGGAATTGTCATAGCCTCGTCATCACTCTAAAAAATTATAGCCTCGTGAATGGTATTATATGAGTGAATGAAATTGTAGCCTCGTCATCACTCATAATTTCCCAATTGAATGGGCCGAATGGAATTGTCCATTGAATGTTAAGCAAAAATTATGTCAATCAATTGAATGGGCCGAATGGAATTGTGAAATTATGATTGAAAAAATGTCAAGCAGCAAAACAATAGTAACGTATTTTTTGTAAAGTCAAATGTGCGAAATGGATGCAAACATATATAGTAACGTATTAAATGGGTGTATTAATGTGTGAATTAAATGTGCGAAATGCTCTCTGTCTGTGACACTTGTCAGCCAGAGAGATGAGTTTGAGGAGAGTAATTTTTAGAGTGACATGTGTTATAAAAATAGTGGATAACGATTTTGTTTTATAAAGTATATAGATAATGTTTATTAATAGCAGCTGGTCCATTACTACTCATAATACTCTCTATGTGCAAGTTTGAGATTCGTGTGGATGGATTAATTCCTCTTCCATCTCCATTTAAAAAAAAATCTCTTCCATCTCAATTATACTCACTTTTTATTTATATCTCTTCCTTTTCTACCGAATCAGTTATCATATCCTTCATTTCTGTTTCATCTATCACTATATCTCTCTCATTATTTGTACGTGGGATTGGGGTAAATGGATTATTATTCCTTGACAAAAGCATAATTCAAGTGAATAGTTAAACATTTCTCCAAGATAAATTTCCTCCTCAAAATATTCGCTGTTGGCTTGAACCACAAAGGCCTCCTAGAGCTCATGACGAGAGAAAAGTTGCTTAAGTGATATGCCAAAATATCAGTTCAAACATCTAAGAACAGTGTTACAGAAACATCCAAAGACAGGGAAGGAAAAAGAATAGGCCATACAACTGATACAATGAATATTCATAAAAGCTAGCAACATTGAAGATTAGAAACAGCAAGCACATGAAATGGATTGAACTACTAGTATCCGAATATATCAGTAACATCTATGAGTGCACCAGCAGAAACAAGCGTCCTTCTATTCCTTCTTCCTTGATTCCTTGAGCTGTCCCCTCTTTCGGATAGCCAAACAAAACCTGAGGCGCCAAGCATCAATAACAAACTCAGGCAGCGACGCTGCCAAGGCCCAAAGAAGGGTATGAGGCCAATACGGTGTGCAACGAGGGTCATGTCCGATCCATCGTACACCTGCTCTCGCATACCCATCTGTTGATGGAACGAAGAATGAAGATTTCTTAATTGATGCCATCTTTGTTGCCACATACAACGGAACCTGCATTCAGAAAAATCTCCATCAGAAATGCCAAAAATCATAGCAAAATCTGCATACATGAGTTAGTCTGCAAAAGCAAATCAGTCCATTTCAACATGGTCCACTCTCTATAGTAAACAAAACAAGTAAGTTAGGTGGGCGGTTTTGCAACTACTAGAAGAAAAGGTTAAGATATTCATGAATAAGGCTTTCAAATTTCCAAACCTAGTCAATAATTGAAGCTACAGGTACTTATTACTCATGAAATCAGATATCAATTTAATACTCGCAAATAATGAGAACCAAACAATTGACTGAACATGCTCTTGTCAATTTTGGAGGAGTGTCCTCCTCAGAACAAGACAAAATAAACCAATACTCAAGAAAAACAAAAATTGGACACAAACCACCCACTGAATAGTGAATACTAAAGTAAAATTTCAAAATAGAATAAGTAAGAAAAGAGTATCAATAGTTCTCAAAATGCTTTAAGGATTTGTTCCATACCATGGATGAAGGAAAAAATTGGAGACAAACACAGGGGATAGAAATCTTGTCATTAACAAAAGATCAATGTCAAACAGAATCACACAGTGTCAAGTCTTCAACTTTCAGCAAAATTTTATAGCCATCTATGACACAAAAAAGTTAAAAGGAACCAAGAGGACTCTTTTGTCAAATTTTGTCCATGGTTTATACAGGTCAAAGTTGATAACCGTAAAGGTTTTGTTTTCGCTATACCAAATTAATCAAAAGTTGCAGATCATGACAATAGTTTAGAAGTCCATAAGAAAGAGAGAGGTTATTCTTCCAAAGCTTTTACCTTTGTACTACACAACAATGCTACCAAACACCACAAAAATTCAATTTTTAGATGAGACTAGAGAAAAGAGTAGCAAGCAAGCAAGCAATAAGACACAAGTGAATCCAAACATAAGTAGCAAGCAAGCAAGCAACAAGACACAAGTGAATCCAAAAAACAATAGCACAGTAGTACCTGACACTGCACGTCAATCCCACTCTTCTTGTATTCAACATAGAGACATCTGGAAAATTGATCGATGTACCTGAAGCAACAAACAAACACTATTAGAATTAGCGAGACCTAACTCAACCCAAAAGCTAGCTTAAGAGTCGAGGGTTGCTCAATTCTTTATAAGCACTTGATCGACCATATCTCTAGCCAATGTGAAACTCTAACAAACACAAAGACACAAGAGAAATGAAGCACTCACGCTTTGGTGGCTGCATAAACAGCATAGAGCGGATCGGAAGGAATCACAATCGCAGCCCCAGAACCAATGTTAACAACCGCACCTTTCTTCCTCTTAATCATCCCGGGAAGAACAGCTTGCGTGACCTTGGTAGTTCCAACGATATTCACCTTAATCAGATTATTCAGAAGCTCCTCATCCACTTCATGGAAGAATCTCGCATAAGGGTACGAGATTCCCACGTTGTTAATCAGAACCCCAACATCAAGCCCTTGAATCGCTTCCTCAATCTTCCTCACACCCTCATCGAGATCGCCGGCGAAATCAACAACGACAGTCCTAACCTCGGTTTTCCCGAACTTTGTCGCAATGGAATCCGACACGTCTTTGAGCTTGTCAGGGCTCCGACCGACAAGGACGAGGTTGAGGCCCTTGCGAGCGAGCTCGAAGGCGAAGCTCTTACCAATGCCGTCGGTGGGTCCCGTGACGAGTGCCCAAGATCCATAGCTTTTGAGGTTTTTGGGTGCTCTGAGGAAATTGACGTAAACCCATCTGAGGAAAATGGAAGTGAATCTGAGAATGGTGAAAAGGCCCAAGGCGAAGAACGCGATGAACCATGAGGGTTGGGTTTTGAGCTTGCTGATTATGCAGCAATCCATCATGTTGAGACTTGAAGAGTGTGGTTGGTTTTGTGAAGATGAAGATGAAGATGAATTGAGCGGTTTATGAGGGAAACGTGAAGAGCATTGAATTTATTGAAAGAGGGAAGAGAGGGTAAGTAAGGTAGATGAGCGGAAACCCGCTACAATTAAGTAGGGGGGTTGGGCGGATAGCAGAATCAAATGGGAGCAGATTCAAAGCAATAGGGATTGGAAATCGTAGCCGGTTACTGCCAATTTAGGGATCATTGTGAATCAGAGGTGAAATTTGCGAGTTGGATTTGCCACCTCACTCATTAGAAATGTCACCTCACTTAAAACACTTTCAGCCCGAAATATTTTGGAAATTGGGTTCTCGAAGCATTTTCCCACTTAAAAGTGGGGTGTTATATTGTATTTTGCACTACCGCGAATTTAAATCCCGAATTAATTTAGAATATAAAATCCCGAAATAATTCAGAAATTAAAGTTAACTCTTTCGATGAGAGTTTTATTCACAAGACATAATTTAAGGGGTAACAAAACATGTACTGCTTAAACTAACCACCTATTAGGGCTTGTTGGTACGATGTATAGTATAAGGTCTGATAGTATAAGGTCTGATTGTATTAGGCGTGATAGGATAAGGTCTGATAAAATTTAAATAATATACAACGTTTGGTCATACACTGTATAATTTGGTGGCGACACTGGTGGTGTGTGTTGGTAAATCCGCAAGTGTACGAATCCACCCGGTTTTAATTATCGAACCACAAGAATTGTGAGTGAATAAATTCAGTTCAAATATTGAGTTCAAAGGTTTGTTTTATTGAATAAAAGATATGTCGAAGTAGCAAAGATAAAATAAACAAAAACTCATAAAAGAACATGCTTTGGGTTCTTGTTCAACTAGTCAATTTAAGCACATCATTCTAAGCACATGAACTCATGAATCTCTCCTTGATGATATAGCCTAGTTACTCACTTATTGATTCCTCACATAAGCAATTCTCTCATACTAAAAGCTAAGCTCAATTCCTTGTGTACTTAGTCATTTATATGAGGTTTTAGATCATGCAAATTCAGGCCATCAAACCTCAACCCTTCCTCTATTCCTAGTAGCAAGCATAGAAGGGGTAATCCCAAATCGGTTCCCTAATCTATAACAAACTTCCATTCTGATTATAGAAAAGCAAAAAGCAAGCATGTATACAAGCTTAGATTGATATTCAGAAGTTGAGATTCAAGGGTAGAAGAAGAACATGTGGGAAAGAACTTAAGATTATAACTTAAAGATGAAAAGTCTTACATGAAAACCAAAGCAATAGAAGAGAGATTAGCCAATCATGACAAGAGCCATGCTTGGCTAAGAACTTGAATTACAAGCTTGGAAGCCTTCTCTCCCTCTCCTAGATGTTCCTCTCCTTCTAAACTAATCTAAAAATGGAATAGATATCAAAGATTACCAAAGAAAATGACTAAAATCCTATTTATAGGCAAAAATCACGAGTTTGGGCTGTTCCGGCCGCTCAGGCGCCAATTCAGAGCGCCTGAGCGCCAATTCCATGCTGAAAAAATGCCTCTGGAAGGTAATTGGCGCTCAGGCGCTCAACATGAGCGCTCAGGCGCCAATTCGCTTCTAGCATGACATAAACAACGACCTAATTGGCGCTCATGCGCTCAACACGAGCGCCTGAGCGCTCTCTACATGCTAGAAAGCTTGTTGGACTTCTTCTTAACTCCTCTTTATGCCTCTTTAAGTCTCCCTTCAATTCATCAAGCTTCTTGACCTTCATTCTTCTTCAGTTTCAGACCTGATTAATCTCATCAAAACTCAAGGAAAAATATCAAGAATACCAACCATTTAATTGCACAAGGGACTCAAAACTAATGACAATTAACAAAAGACTCAAAACTATACTAAAATGCAACTAAAGTCCTTATAAAACTACATAATTACTGAACTAATGCAAATGCACAAATAAAAGTAAAAATGCATGAAACACTACATGAGACACAAGAAAAAGACTCAAAATAAACTACAAAATGACCCTAAAAACACTACTAAATCCGGGTCATCAGTGTGGAAGTGGTGGTGTTGGAAGGTGATGATGGTGGCAGTGATGGTGGATGGTGGAGGCGGCGGCACTGGCGGTAGTGGCGATGGTGGAGGGTGGTGGTGACAGTGGTGGTGTTGGTGGCGGCGGTGGCGGTGGAGGGTGGGGTGGTGATAGTGGTGGTATGAAGGTATCAACGATGGCGGCTGCGGTTGAGTATGGTGGTGACGGCGATGATGGTAAAGGGTGGTGGTGGCGATGGTGGTAGTGGTAGTAGTGGCGATAACGATGACTAGAGCGTGGTGGTGGTGGCAGCGGCGGTGTTGGTTGTAACACCCCAATTTCTCAACTGAGGAATCACATTGGGAACCTATCAAGTCTAAGGACTATTTTGTTAATCTTAAGACACAAGGTTTTTTTTTTTTTTTTAAACAACTAAATACAACATCATCGCTAAGCGAGTGCCCCCGTCACTGGTTTGATAAAACACCTCAACCATAGGGTTGGAACATAATATAGCCTTAATTAAACAACCTGTTCCCGACATATAGTAATAGTAATTTACAATATCATAAGCAGAGTTTAAAATAAGTACGCACACTTAGACAGTGGCGAAAGCAAGGTTTTAATGACAGTTTTCAGATGGCGAAGAAGACTTAAACATAGTCTACAAAAAGAAAGTTAAACTGCTTCTTCATCGCTACTCCGACGCCTACGATCCCTATCTTCAACTCAAACATAGCTAAGCTTCGGCAGAAGGACCTCCATCGCCTAATAGCGTTAAGCGCCCAAACAACAAGTAGCAAACAGAAAGGGTTAACTCCATGCAATTACCTCACATAAAAAGAGAAAAACATGCTATTGAAATTTAATTACAAGGCATGGTAATCAAACTAACAACTTATATCAAGTTAAATGACGAATCATCGAACAACATAGCATCAGATGTTAACGCCTTAAATGCGGCTATATGCTGCTACCAAAATGGATCGATCAATAATGTCTTGCAAGACGGGACAGACGAGGAACGAAACCCCTGAACTGCCACTTAATAACGCCCCTGAAAGACGGGACAGACGAAGAACGATAACTCCTGAATGCCACTTAATAACGCCTCGAAAGACGGGATAGTCATGTGGAACGACAACCACTGTACTGGCACTTGGCGTCTCGAAAGACGGGACAACCACGTGGAACGAAAACCACTGGACTGCCACTTTAGTTTCAATCCTATATGCCAAAGTCAGTCAACAACATCTCGTGACTTCATTAGTCACTCGATCAACAACTTCCGATCCAATAATCAAGTCAAAGTTATCACATGTTACTCATAATTTCAACAAGCATACGCCTTATAGAACATGCATACTAAATCATCAATATTCTAATATCACGAACATCAGAGCATCAACAATAACCAATGACCGAAGCCCTAGAAAATGTTTGGCAAAAGTCTCAGAAACAGTCAACATAAGCTGATATATAACGCAGTAAAACATGTCAATTCTTCAATCAAATGTCAATCAAATTAAACACCTTCATCTCAAACGCAAGCAGTGCGATTAAAGCATGCAAGACTCAAAGACACTCTATACTGACTTACCCTAACCTTCGTGAGTAGTGCATAGAAGTTGCGAACCTCGTGACCCTTCAGATCTTATAAAATTATTTGCTTTCGTAAAGCTAAGCTTCAAGATCCGAGCTCCTGCTTCCAAGACTCAAGATTCTCAAAAACTAATTTACTCCAAGACTCAAGATTCTCAAAAACTAATTTACTCTAAAGTAGTGTTATTGTAAGAGATGTATGAGAATATATCTTTTTTTCTTCCCTAAAGCCACTCACAATGCTGTCTATTTATAGACATAAAGAGGTATTCATTGGTGGTGGATCAAGAAACAATCAGATCATATAGAAAGCTTGACGTGAATTAACATGCAACAAGTAGGAGTGTTAACATGCAAGAAGAAGGTGCTGTCAAGATATAATTCATGGTAGGGTGTGTGTCATGCTTGAATAGGCAAATGACTCATCATAGGAATTGAAGAGTCATGCTCTAGGACACTTGGGAAACGTGGTTCTCTGCCACACAAGGGAAATGAAAAAGCTGAAGTTATATAACATATTTGTGGTATGAGATGATTTTGGTAGTGTGAGATTTAACTCATAGAGCTATAGAAAAATATTAGGAAGATGAATCATTATGCTAAAAAATTATGATGAACTCTATGATATAATTTAAGATTACTTTGAGAAAGTTTAAGTGATCAAGTGTAGAAGTGTTAATAAGTTATATAAACATATATGTATTAAATCCTTTGGCAGCATTCTTCTTCTTCTTTCTTTTTTTCTTTTTCTTTGTAAGTCACTTACCTTTTTTTTTTCTTTTCTATTAGAACATCTCCAATGCAAGGTTCTTAGTTCTTATTTTTGAGTTAAGAACTAAGAACTAAGAACTTTACCATTAGAGGTGCTGACATGGAGCTCTTAGTTCTTAAAAAAAAGAACTCAGTTCTTATATAAATAGTTTTACTTTTTGAGTTCTTAGCTTAAAATATTAATTATTTCTCTCTCATCCAAATTACTTTAGTACTTTATGAGTTTTGTTTTATTACTTTATGAAAAAAAAAAGTATAAATAATGTGGTTGGTGGGACCAAATGAATGGTGGTAAGAACTAAGAACTAAGAACTCATGGTTGGAGCAAAATTTCTTGAGAGTTGCTTAAACACATGTGGCAATACAAACCCACATGAATAGTGCTAAGAACTAAGAAATAAGAACTAGCATTGAAGATGCTCTTAACTTCGTCACTTACGTGACTATTTTTTTTTCCTTCTAAACTTTCAATTTTTCTTTGCTTTTCTTTATTTGTTTAGAAAATAATAATAATATTAATAATACACTCATTTATATAAACACACAAGGCACAATTAACACATCAACTTAAGCTTCATAGCGCTTATCATCCTTAAGCCGATAAATAACTAGTTAATTAAACGCTTAATCTACCTGGGTCTTACATTGGTGGAGGTAGTCGTGGTAGTGACAGTGGTGGTGGTGGTGGTAGTGGTGGAAGCAGTGGTGGTGGAGGGTGATTGTGGCGGTTGATTAAATATATTCAAGTAGTTTATACATTGCACTCTTATTATGCCTTATCCATCATCTATAGCGTGAATTAAATAATCTATCTTTTTAATGTATAAGAGAAGATTGACGTATAAGCTTATACAATACAATGTGAGCACCAAACAATGGATAAATCCATAATGTATTGTATAAGCTTATACTATCATAAATAATACGGTGTACCAAACAACCCTTAGTTTTTTTTTCTTATAAGAGGAAAAGTCTATTAGTTCTTTTTATATACATTTAAATCAATTCTTTATTTTTTCTCCTATAAGAACCTCGATGCTTCCCATGTATGAACTTTGGATTAGATGATCGTTTGCTATTGATTGTGATTTTTCCATTGTCTAAACACGGTGGGATCATTGTGCATTTACCATCATCAAATTTTATTGGGTTAAATATGTTTAGTATTCGAGTTAGTGTGTATTTGTGCTTGGATAAGCGTTAGCAGAATTGAATCTGAAATCAAAATTGGATCTGCTAAATATGAGTTTGAGTATGTGATTTTGGTTTGATTACATTTATGAGGAATTAAATGCGAGTTTGAGTATGTGATTTTTGTTTGAATACATTTATGAGGAATTAATTTCAGTAACAAAATTTTGTTTGGATAACTTTGGTTAGTGGATATAACTACTATAATGATAATAAATGAATAACTATTATAATTTACAATTCAAATGTAGTTTAGTTGGGCCAGAATAGTGGGCTTAGCAATAGCATTGGAAAGTTGCCACTGGTAGTGGCAGGTTTAGTTTGTATAAGGGCTCATCCTTCACAAGTCCGCTCATCCTTCAGTATTTGGGAGATCATCCAGATGGAGAAGTACTCATCCTTCAGAAGTCTCCTTAGTTCCCCTTAGTTTATATGAAATAAGGTTTTCTTCTATGAGTTCATGTTCTCTGTTTTAATATTAGCTTGAATGCATGCAAGTTGTTTTACTTATTCTTTGCACAAATGAAAGTTTAGTTTAGAATAAGGGACCTAGGATGAGATTGTTCGTTGTCGCACCTTAGGAATAAGGGTGGGGGGCTGGTAGTTTATGGCATAAAAATAAGAACTTCATCTTCAATTGAATTATTCATAGGTACCTGAGAAATCAAACTAATGAGATTTACGTGAAAGCTTTATTTGTCTTGAAGAACCAACATCTAAAGACTTAAACTAGATCAACCATAAAATGAATTCCATGAGTTTCATACACTCTTAGTACTTTGGACATAACCTGAATTGGTGAAACCAACCCAAGTGCTATCTTTATCATAATCGTTTCTTTGTTTCATAATCAAGATCATCTCCTAACTAAGTATACATTTCTTTTACTTTTTTATAGTCGAAACAACTATTTCTTCTTGCAATTTGGTTTAACACACAATCTCTGTGGTTTGACAATCTTTTATATTACTTCGATCAATCCGTACACTTGCGGAATTCGGATCACCTAACATTTCTATTTTCAAGCATAAGGAAGGACATGCTAAAGCTGAATATGTGAAAAAGTTGCATGAACGTGTGAATACTAAAGTTAAAAAGAAAAATGAGAACTATGCTAAGCAAGCAAACAAAGGGAGGAAGAAAGTTGTATTCCAACCCGGAAATTGGGTTTGGGTGTTGGACTGGGCGGGACATAAAGAAGATTATGTCCCGCCCAAAATGAACAAATAATCATTGAAGATAGCCATGGCGGGAAAGGCAACATGACGAGCTTCATTGCCCTCCCTTAGGTGATGGACCCACAAGCCAGCTGGAAGATTCCTTTGGATTTGTCTTATATGTACGGGGATTTGGGCCCTGATTGTCAGGCCCAAATATAGGAAAGATCCATATCATGACCACCCCCTCTATAAAAGGGGAGGTCATCCACTTGTACGAAACCAACTTTTTCAGCATTAATGAGAATATTCCTTTTATGGTAGTTTTGCTATTTTAGTGCTCTGCTAGGGTTTACTTTTTGTCTCTCTTACATAAGCTTGCCCTAGTACAGAACATTGGCGCCGTCTGCGGGGAGGACTTACCTCTTCCGGTGACAGAAGGAGGAATCGCGAGCCATGGAGACTCGTTCATACGGCGTAGGTCGGCGCGATCATCGCCGGCGCGGTGGTGGTCGACACGGCGGTCGCGCCGGCGGACGAAACAACAACCGTCCCGTACTGGACGACCAAGAGCAGGAAGCTTCCTCGGAGGGGGTCCACTCAGTGGCGCCGTCGCCGGCGTCATTGGTGAATGCAGCTCCGGGAAGACCTTCAGATCTGATCGCTAAATCAGATCCAGGTGTTCGGCGGCGTTCAACGCCGCCTGACTACGTGAACTTGGAAGATCTTAAAACAACTGCTCCACGGAGAGCGCAAGAGGCAGTGACAGGTATCACGCCTGCGGCTTTGCAACAAATGTTAGATACCTTGCAGAAGGTGCAGTCCCAAAACGAGCAGTTGCAAGCCCAAGTTGAGTATCTTACTCAGCGGCAGAATTTTAAGCAAGAACAACGCCTGGAGGCGGAGGATGTAGTTGAATTCCAACCTTTTGTTCCAGCCATCACTAGGGTGGACATTCCAAAGCACCTGCAAACCATGGCATTAGACGCCTTTTCGGGCGAATCTGATCCTATGGAGCATCTTAGATACTTCAATACTAAAATGGTGATCGGCGGGGCGTCGGATGCGGTAAAATGTCGATTATTGCCTTCCACGTTCAAGGGCATGGCGATGCAGTGGTTCATTCGACAACCGCCCTTCTCCATTGATAATTTCACTGATCTGTCCACTAAGTTTCTGACTCAATTTTCCGCCAATAAAACCACAAAAGCAACAATGTTTGATCTCATCAGCATACATCAGCAACCAGGCGAGAAATTAAAAACCTACATGGCACGCTTCAGCAAGATGGCGGTGCAGTTGGAGGATGAAAATCCAGATGTCTGTTTGGCGTCATTCAAAAATGGCCTTCGGGCGGGAGATTTGAATAGAGACTTAACAAGGCGACCGGCGAAGGATATGATGGATCTTCGCGCTCGTGTTCAAGAGTTCATATTGATTGAGCAAGATGACCAGAAGAAACAAGAAAGAGAGGAAGGACGTAAGCAGTCTCAATCTGGCGGTGTTTCACAAGACAAATCTAAGGCGGGGAAGGAAACCAGGATAGCGCAAACCCCCCGTGTACCAAGACCGGGACCATACCACAACTCTAAACCTGGCTTTCAAAATACATGGCACAGAAACTCACAAGGTCCCGCTGCTGCCACAGCTGGTCAGCCTGGTGCTTCGCCAACGCCAATCCCACTTACTAAGTTGAATGCACCCTTAAGTACCATTTTAAGGGCGGTTGGACAGACCAACGTTGTGCAGTACCCACCACCCCCACGGCGGCCGCCAGCTAACGTGGACACCAATAGGTGGTGCGAGTACCACAGAGCGTTGGGGCATACGACAGATAATTGCTGGAATTTAAGACGGGAAATTGATCGCTTGATTAAAGCTGGCCATTTGGCAAACTTTGTCAAAGACACAGCAGCGCCGGAGGTAGCTAAAATCACTCAAGGGGACAAAGGTAAAGGTAAAGAGATAGTTGAAGAGTTGGGCGATCCTGCTGGGGAATGCTTATCTATTGCAGGAGGATTTGGCGGGGGTGCAATTTCAAGTAAGGCTAGAAAACGCTACGTGGCGGCAGTACACTCAGTACAGGAGTCGAACGAAGGCGAGTGTTGGGTGAATCATTCCCCTATTATATTCACCCCTCAGGATTTTGCGCATGTAATTCCCCATGACAACGATCCAATTGTGGTAACAATTAGGGTTAACAATTATGTGACAAAGAAGGTATTCTTAGACCAGGGATCTTCGGCAGATATCATCTATGGAGATGCCTTTGATCGCTTGGGACTAAAGGAATCAGATTTGAAACCATACAGGGGAACTTTGGTGGGATTTACAGGAGACCGTGTCAGTGTGCGGGGATACGTCGAAATTCCGACTGCCTTTGGAGAAGGAGAGTTTGTCAAGAAGTTTCAAGTAAAGTACTTAGTATTGGCGTGTAGAGCCAATTACAACGTACTCTTGGGGCGAGACACCCTCAACAAGGTCTGCGCGGTCATCTCAACTGCTCATTTAACTGTTAAATATCCCGCCTGCAACGGGAAGGTCGGGATATTGCGTGTAGACCAGAATGCAGCAAGGGAATGCTATTTGAGGAGCGTGGCGCTCTATGGGCGGAAGGCCGCCAAGGAGAGCCACCGAATTACAGAAATCTTCCCACAAGAAGGATTTAGCTTGGACCCAAGAGATGATGCTGATGATTTTCGCCCACAACCGCTGGAGGAAACCAAGCAGGTGCAAGTCAAGGACAAGTTTCTAAAGATTGGCAGTGGTTTGACAACAGAACAAGAGGACAGACTAATCACCCTTCTGGGTGATAATCTAGATCTCTTCGCATGGACCATCAATGATGTACCAGGGATTGATCCCAAGGTGATCACTCATAAACTAGCCATACGACCAGGGGCGACCCCGGTCATCCAACCAAGGCGAAGAATGAGTGAAGAAAAGAACAAGGCTGTACAAGTAGAGACTGAAAAATTGATCAAGGCCCGCTTCATCCGTGAGGTACAGTACCCAACGTGGCTCGCCAATGTGGTAATGGTCAAGAAGGCCAATGGGAAATGGCGAATGTGCACGGACTACACGAGCCTGAACAAAGTGTGTCCCAAAGATTCGTACCCACTTCCCAATGTTGACAAGCTTGTGGATGGAGCTTCAGGGAATGAACTTTTAAGTCTCATGGACGCTTATTCGGGCTATAATCAGATTATGATGCATCCCTCGGATGAGGAAAGTACAGCATTCATGACCAATCAGGCGAACTATTGTTACAAGACAATGCCTTTTGGTTTGAAAAATGCAGGAGCTACGTACCAACGGCTCATGGACAAAATTTTTTCAAAGCAAGTAGGCAGGAATATGGAGGTGTATGTGGATGACATGATTGTAAAATCCGCCAGGGCTAGTGATCATGGTGGCGACCTTAAAGAAGCGTTTGATCAGTTAAGAACATATCAAATGAAGTTAAACCCTGAGAAGTGTTCTTTTGGGATCCAGGGAGGAAAATTCTTGGGATTTATGTTAACATCAAGAGGAATAGAAGTAAACCCAGATAAGGGAAGGGCGATCTTGGAAATGAAAAGCCCAACAAGTGTAAAGGAGGTTCAGCGTTTGACAGGGCGAATGGCCGCCTTGTCACGTTTCTTGCCAATGGCGGGTGACAAAGCAGCCCCGTTCTTCACATGTTTAAAAAAGAATTCAAAGTTTCAGTGGACAGAGGAATGCGAACAAGCTTTTACCAAATTGAAAGAAACATTGGCCACATTACCGGTACTCTCCAAGCCAACACCAGGCGTTCCATTAGTGCTCTATTTGGCGGTTACTGACAAGGCGGTAAGTACGGTTTTGCTCCAGGAAGAAGGAAAAAAGCAGAAAGTTATATATTTCGTGAGCCATACTTTACAGGGGGCAGAATTGCGGTACCAAAAAATTGAAAAGGCGGCTTTGGCGATTCTGAAAACTGCAAGGCGCCTCAGACCTTACTTCCAAAGTTTCCAAGTCAAAATTAAAACTGATGTTCCCTTAAGGCAAGTACTTCAGAAGCCTGATTTATCAGGGCGATTGGTTAGCTGGTCAGTTGAGCTGTCAGAGTATGACTTGCAATATGAGCCAAGGGGCCAAGTCACAATCCAGAGTTTAATTGACTTCGTGGCGGAATTAACACCCACTGAAGGAGAGAAGACTCAAGGAGAATGGGTCCTGTCTGTGGATGGATCCTCTAATAACACTGGAAGTGGGGCGGGAATAACAATCGAAAGTCCAGATAAAATGATCATTGAACAGTCTCTCAAGTTCGAGTTCAAGGCGAGCAATAATCAATCTGAGTACGAGGCTCTGATTGCCGGCTTAAGGTTGGCCATTGAATTGGGAGTCCAGAAGTTATTTATCAAAGGAGATTCGCAGTTAGTGGTTAAACAAGTGAAAGGTGAGTACCAGGTGAAGGATCCGCAACTGTCCAAATATTTGGAAGTGGTGCGCAGATTGATGATGGAGGTCAAAGAAATCAAAATAGAACATGTCCCGAGGGGACAAAATGAGAGGGCTGATGTATTGGCGAAGTTGGCAAGCACAGGGAAATTGGGCAACTACCAGACAGTCATTCAAGAAACCCTGCCTCGCCCGAGCATTGATTTGGTAGAAATAAAGTTGAAAGCTGTAAAGTCAGTCAATGAGGGCGAGCTATCTTGGATGGAATCGATTAAAACCTTCTTAGAGAACCCACCAAAGGAGGATGATTTGAACACTAGAACAAAACGCAGGGAAGCCAGTTTCTACACACTGGTGGATGGTGAGTTGTATCGGCGAGGAATCATGTCTCCCATGCTCAAATGTGTCGATACCAAGGACGCCCTCGGAATAATGGCGGAAGTCCACGAAGGCGTGTGTTCTAGTCATATTGGCGGGCGATCCTTGGCAGTTAAGGTGATAAGAGCAGGATTCTATTGGCCAACCATGAAGAAGGATTGTTTGGAGTATGTTAAGAAATGTGAAAAATGTCAAGTCTTTTCTGACCTGCACAAGGCTCCACCAGAAGAATTAACAACCATGATGGCGCCTTGGCCGTTCGCCATGTGGGGGACCGATATCTTAGGACCATTCCCTGTGGCGAAAGCACAAATGAAGTACATCATCGTGGCGGTTGATTACTTCACTAAATGGATAGAAGCCGAGGCGGTGGCGACTATCACAGCTGCCAAGGTCAGGAACTTCCTGTGGCGAAGGATCGTTTGTAGATTTGGGGTCCCCATGGCGTTAGTAATGGATAATGGGACCCAATTCACAAGTAGTGTTACCCGGGAATTCTGTGCAGAAATGGGAATCGAGATGCGATTTGCCTCTGTAGAACATCCACAGACCAATGGGCAGGCTGAATCGGCTAACAAAGTTATCCTGAAGGGTTTAAAGAAGAAACTGGATGAAGCAAAAGGGCTTTGGGCGGAGGAACTACCAGGCGTTCTTTGGGCATACAACACCACGGAGCAGTCAAGCACAAAGGAAACCCCGTATCGTCTAACTTATGGAACTGACGCCATGCTCCCAGTGGAAATTGAAAACCAAAATTGGCGAGTGGCTCGGTTTAATGAAAATGACAACGGAGAAAACTTAATAGCAAATCTAATTATGCTGCCCGAGGAACAACGAGAGGCCCACATAAGAAATGAGGCGGGAAAAGTGAAGGTGGCAAGAAAGTTCTCAACAAAAGTGGTGCCAAGAAAAATGAGGGTAGGAGACTTAGTGCTCCGAAAAAATACAATACCCGATAAACACAACAAACTCTCACCCAACTGGGGCGGGCCTTACAGGATTATTGGCGATGTTGGAGGAGGAGCTTATAAGTTGGAACAACTAAGCGGTCAAAAGGTTCCACGAACATGGAACGCCTCTCATCTAAAGCAGTATTTTAGTTAGTAGAAACAACAAATGTGAATGAAGTCGCACTCTTTTTCCCTTTCTTTGGAAAGGTTTTTAATGAGGCGACAATTGTAATGAAGGGACAATTGTTCCCATACGAAGGAAAATTAATGAAAAGATCATTTCAACAGAATCGTATGTTTTTTGAATTTTTATTACGAGTTCATGCAATGCAAATCGTATCAAGGTATGCAAATACCGCGAGTAAACCTTTCGGAATAAGAAAGTATCGCCTTCAAAAGTTAAAAGCCTTGGCAATTCTAGTGGCCACTAGAAACCAAGCCTCGTCGAAAAATCGGCTAAGGTATATAACAACGAAAGTTGGGAACAACTAAAAACAACGAATGAACTTAAGATGATATCCATTTAAAGTAGAGAAAAGGGGGCGATGCCCATACATGATTTGGAATGAAAATAAAACGGGGCAATGCCCAAAGAAAAATTTCAACTTCATAAAATAAAAACAAATTCAAGCCAGGTTCTCGTTGTTGGCGTTGTTGCCCTGGCTTGTCCCAGCTTGAGGATCTTCCTTCCCTTGATCCTCATTCCTGTGCTGCTCATTCCCATCCTCACCATCTTCTTCAGGCTCACTCTCATCATTGAATTGGGGAAGGAGATCGAGGCTAATGTCATCATCACCAACTACTTGACCATCCTTGATCTCCTTCAGCCACCCAATGCGGGAAAGATCAAAGCCCGGCTCAACTACACTGATCTGCTCTTTGGCCGCCAGAAAGCCTTGAGCATATTGGAGAGAAGCACGCCCTAGGATGGAAGCATTCAGGCGATCATGTTTCTTCTCCAACTTTTGATATTTGGCTTGAATGGCAGTGTGCTTGTCATTTATGGCTTCTTTAAGAGACTTGGTCTTTTGAAGAAGCAGGTCCGAAGCAGCCAAGTCTTCAGTTAATTTCGCACACTTCTCCTCAGCAGATTTCAGCTTGTTGTTGGCGGTCTCAGCATCAGTTTTAGCCTGTTCATAGGCTGCCTTGTAATCAGCTACCTTCTTCTCAAAACGGTTTTTGGCTGAGATCAACTCTTTCACACACTGAGCCATTCCCGCTACAGTACTGGCGGCAGAAAGCGCGTGATGGATCGCCATGGAAGCAATGTTGGGGGGACCTTGACCGGAAATGTCCTTGTGAATCCGGTTGTCAAAAGTACGGGTCATGAATTCCAGCCCATTGAAGTGAGGATCCGACAAGCTCAGCAAGGGGGGAGGAGCTTCGCCACCAATGGCTGAACTAGGGCCAGCCTGGCCAAATGGAGTTGATGGGCGGTTGATCAGCGTGCTTGGATCTTGTTGAGGGGGCGGGACATTGTCATGTCCCTTCTTTTTCTCAGCTGGACGAGTTTTTGAATCAAGAGTTGATTGGTGGAGAGGCTTACCACCAGCAGCACTTGAAGTTTTTTGACGTTTAGGGTCCCTGACGTTGTCAGAACCCGAGGTACCTTCATTCTTCTTCTTCTGCTCAGTTTCGGCGGCCCTCTTTTTCGCCGCCGCAGCAGACTGGGCGAGGTACTCCTTCATCTTGAGTGGGTTCGCGTCAACCTTGCCTTTTCCCATCGTAGCTGTACGGAAAACATCAATTAGACGAGATACATGAACAAAAAGAAAAAGAAGTTACGTACAAAGATTATAAACTTACTAAAAAATTGATTTAAAGTGCCGGACTTCGACGCCTCAATCAAGTCATGACCGGAAATTACTGGTAGTGTGCGGAGGTAATCGGCGACGCCTTGTTCAGATTCATCCAAGGCGTCGTATGAAACAGATATTTTTCGGCGAGGGTTCTTTGTCCAGTAAAAAGGGAAGAGGGGGTTATTGTCAGAATCTCGGAACAAGTTCTTTATTTCGGGCGACTCCACAACTTTAAAGTATTTCTTCTGCCATACTTTGTAATGGCTTTTAAGGGCGGTAAACCGACTCATGTTCTTACGGGCTAATAGTGGAACCCATTTCACAGAAGTAGGTTTAGTGGTGACTGATTTATAGAAAAGGAAGAACAAGGGATAGGTTGGAGTGAAACTCAAGTGTTCACAAAGAATTTCAAAGCAGCGGAGGAAACCCCAGGCGTTGGGCTGGAGTTGGCAAGGCGCCACATTCAGAAAAGAAAGAACGTGACATATAAACGGCGAGAAAGGAAGTTTAATGTTTAAATCTAAGAAGAAATAGCCATAAACAAAGAAAAAATCGGGCGATCCATCGTCTGGTTCTTTACGCAACAGAACACAGTCATCTTCGCCACATGGGAGGACATTCAACAGATGATCTTCATTATTCGAGGTGGCGGGATCTATCTTCGTGAACCCTTGAGCAGAAATTCGAAGCGAACTAATGCTCCCAACGCTGCTCCAGATAGAATGCAACAGACATTTATCTTCAACTAAATGCACGTCAGAGCGCCATTCAGGTGAAGACAAATCTCCATTAGAGGAGAGAATTGAGTCTACAGAGCCGGCGGGACCGGAATCATCATGGGTAGAAGGCGAGGAATGAATTTCAATTATAGAGGGGGCGACAACTTCCTCCTCCGTGGAGGGTGAAGAAAGTTCTAGGGAAGAAAGGCTAGCGTTTGGTAAAGACATGCGAGGCAGTTTCATAAAAAGAAGATGAACAGAGTTAAAAGAAGAAAGAAGATGAACAGAGTCAGAGAAAAAAGAAGTAAACGAAGAGTCTCAAGAAAGAGAAAAACTAACCAGAGGGAGAACCGTGAATTTGAGAAAGGAGAACGTCGGCGATAGGGGAGCACCGCGCAATGACGACGGCCGGAGGAAGAAAAGGTTCACCGGAGTTCAAAGAAGAGAATGAAAGCTGCGGTGAAAAGGGTTTTCAGAGCAAAAGTTTTAAGAAAGTGAAAAATGAAAAGTGAAAAGGGGATTTTATAGAGAGAAAGGAAGAGAGAGAATGAGTGGGGGAAGATCGTGGGATCGTGGGATTTGAAATTCGAAAAGTTAGGAAGCGAAAAGACATTACTCCTCGAGACGCGCAACTGAAGATTGCATTTATAACAAATGATGACGAAATCCCGGAAAATAAGGATACGTGCGTCAGTTGAAAAGACGTGGTTGGCGGTTATGATTAATGGCGACATATCTTTGAAACGGCAACAAAGGTGGCGAAGCGTGAAAATGGCGATGTAACAACGAAGGTAAAATGGCGATGAACGAATAAACAATAGCGGCGAACTACTAGGTAACATGATGAAGACATTTCAACTCTCTACTCGAGTCTCATGTCTTGGGGGCATGTGGACTGGGCGGGACATAAAGAAGATTATGTCCCGCCCAAAATGAACAAATAATCATTGAAGATAGCCATGGCGGGAAAGGCAACATGACGAGCTTCATTGCCCTCCCTTAGGTGATGGACCCACAAGCCAGCTGGAAGATTCCTTTGGATTTGTCTTATATGTACGGGGATTTGGGCCCTGATTGTCAGGCCCAAATATAGGAAAGATCCATATCATGACCACCCCCTCTATAAAAGGGGAGGTCATCCACTTGTACGAAACCAACTTTTTCAGCATTAATGAGAATATTCCTTTTATGGTAGTTTTGCTATTTTAGTGCTCTGCTAGGGTTTACTTTTTGTCTCTCTTACATAAGCTTGCCCTAGTACAGAACAGGTGTACATAAGAAAGGAAAGGTTCTAGAACAAAGGAAATTCAAACTCCAACCTAGAGGGGATGATCCATTTCAAGTGCTGAGAAGATCAATGACAATGCCTACAAGATAGAACTTCCCGGTGAGTATAACATAAACTCAACTTTTAATGTGGCTGATTTGTCTCTCTTTGATGCAGATGGTGGAGACTTTGATGTGAGGTCAAATCCTCTTCAAGAGAGAGAGGAAATGATGAGGAAAAGATCAAGGGCAAGGACCAAGGGGAACTTAAGGGACTTGGAGGAACAATGACGAGGTCCAGAACCAAAAAGACCAAAAAGAGGCTCTTCAGCAAGTTTTGGCAACAATTCTTGAAGTTGGAGTCAATTTGGAAGATGTGAAGCTCAAATTAGTTAATTGTCTCATGGCAAATGAAAAGAAGGGGCGAACCATGGAGGCTGAGTTATGTTGAATAAAGGCCCAAATGAGAGTAAGAGTGGCAGCCAAATTCCTTGTGAATTGCTCCGCTGAGACTGTTTGTTTTAATTTGAAGTTGTTAAGTCCAATAAAGCCTAAACCATCAAGGGTTGATTTCGGCCTATGCAACTGATGGGGAGGGCGACATGGCGTGAATGAGACTTCTTAAGGCTTAGAATTTCAGTTTCCATTGGGGTTATTCAGCACCATGAATTTCCATCATTGGAGTTAATGCTTTGTCTTGTTTTTTAATGTAATAATGGTCCAACCATTAAGGCTTTCATTCAGCCTTTGTAGCTGATGATGAGGAGCCAATTAGTGTCTTAAAGAGTTAGTTTTCCAGTTACAAGTAGGAATAATTGGCTCCATGAATTAGTCTTTCCAGGAATAATAGTGTCTTATTGTCTTGTGTCAAGTTTGTAACCAAGAAAGCACAATGGCAGGCACCTTATAAGCTGCGCCCTCTTTCCTTGTTGAACACATCATGAATTTTTTTTTGAGTTTTCAAATTCAATTCTTGAGAGTGATTCTCTTGTTTCTTGAGTGATTCAAGAAAATTGACTCGGCAAAGGATTGTCATCTCTTTTGTGTGACGTCTTCACCTTCCATTTCATGAAGACGTACTCCTTCCTTACCACTTTCAGCCCTAGCACGTTACAAGACCATCACCTTCCTTTATTTTCTGTGCTTTTTCTGGCAAAGACCAATTCCTAGGCAATCCCTTTCAGCCCTTGAATCTTCTTAGGGCATATCAAAGGTCGAAAATTCATGATATTTAAGTCTAGCCAATTAAACTTGCCCTTTAGCCTCTACACAATAAGGTAGAGGTGCTCCACTTATCTTTTGCAACTCATCGTTTATTTCTTCCCAAATTGTTGTCTTAAATGTTGAACTTTGCAACTGCCCCTTTTACACCAGATTATAAATTATTTCAACGAATGCCTTTGTGTTTTGGTTTGTCCATTCGATGGTCTCTCCCTTCTTACTTTTTCCTCCCTATCTTATGCAAATAATTTCATATTAAACCAATACACTAATGATTTTTTAATGATTTTTTTCATCCAATAGACAACAAAGCATACTAATATATCAAATCATACCGACGCCGCAATGAAAATATTTCAGTTAACAATAGCAAAGCAAGGAAAAAATGAGACAATAATACCAAACCATCAGATCTATAGCATGTTCAGTACATGACCTCTGGTATTTACATCGGCCTAAAAATCAACTTCTTAAATTTCAAGTCTGTATTATACCCATGATTAATGTTTCACAGCTATTGGCAATAATCCACTGGAAATATTTGAGTGACTAATGAATTTCAAAACATTGCTCAATGACAACATGACTCTTTTAGAAACACAATTTTCCTCTCAAAATAGATGGGAAGGCACAGCACCCAAATAAACGTGCGTGAAATCGAGCAGTACTGCAGAGGTCACACCATCAAATATACACATTCCAGGTAACACTTGAGCAGATTCAAAATTATAATGTGCAGACTTCTACTGCAACTCTCAATAGAACAGTACTGCAGAGGTCACACCATCATAATTCTTTTTTCAGACAACACAACATTATTCAATCAGACATAACATAACACACTAAGCCTATAGGAGAGTTTCTGCTCACTTCATAAATGGGTTTGATGGATTACATACAAAGGTGGTGAGAAACTTTTAATTCAGTTTTGAGATGAATAATTTGACAGTGAGACATAGACTAACAATACCTAAACTAAATAGCCCACAGATATAAAGATATTGATTGCATAAAAAAATGAAAGGCATGTGATTTGAAATTGATTGCATAAGAAAAGAAAAACATGTGTTAAGACTGCCTTAAAATATTTTCCTGGCCAAGAAAATAGAAACCCCCAGGATAAACATTAACTGTCGACTAAAGCTATGGAAAACATCTTTGTGGAATGGTTTATGAAATATGGAAAATAGTCAAAGAGAATGATCTCATATTAGTCCAGTGTCTGATATGTTCATCAAACTCCAACCTTCCAGTCCACCACTAGATCTGTAACAAAACAAACAAGCTCCCTAACCCAAAGAAACATTAGAAGAAAAAGGGGAACACAAACAGGAAAATAAATTGTGGCCACAGGTTTAGTAGGGAGAACGTATATGCGATCACATATTTGAAGAGAAGGTCCATTCGTTATAACAGTGAGACAGTTAAATAGTTCAAATAAAATCACACTATGGCCTTCAAAATGCTAAATTAATCTCATAAATGGCATTAATTTGAGGTGAAGTAGTTAAGATTCTCGACCAGATAACAAAGTTTACTATCATGTAAAAAGTTCACAACCTCTTAACTTACATGCACCCTTTAGGCTGTGCCAACTACTCAATTTCTCTTAATGATCTAAATATGAGAACAGGAGAACCCAAAGACGTTCAGATTTCTCAACCCAAAAATATTGGCAGCAGATTGGAGAGACTGCTAGGACATGGACAAAGCTGCAACTAGTTGTCATCATCATAGTCCAATATGTGGTGCAGAGGCAAAGCTTGAAGGACGTATCTAAAATAGTGAATATTGTAACATGCTTCCAGAAAATATTTGTCTAAACTATCATGAGAAGGACCCTGCTAAATGTGACCCCATATTTTCCAAACAGGTAGCACAAACTCAACTGAGAAGTTTCTCAGGATTACCTCTCTCTCAAACTTATGCTCTTACGCTTCTGACTTATAGCATAACGTCTTGCCATGGCAGGATTATAGAATTTCCTCATATGATCTGAGAGCTTATGAATGGCATGAAGATCACCAAGATCTGAAAGTTGGATCAAAAAGGAATCAAACTTTTTATAAGGCAATTTTATTCCCTTGTTTATCACTTCTTCTAAAAGAGAACAAGCTTCTTCTGTTTTATTGCAGTTAAATAGCCCCTCGATCATCACGCAATATGTGTCAGTGTCCAGATTGCAGCCCCTCTTTTCCATTTCCTGCCAAGTCTCAAATGCCCCATCAGGATCATCCATCTCAAAAAACATTGAGATCAGCATATTGTAAGTCTGGACACTAGGGATACATCTCAATTCAATCATTCTTCCATATAGTTTAAGGGCTTCCTCAGACTTTTTATTGTCACAAAGGACCCTGAGGAAACAATTATAAGTAACAATATCAGGTGGGTAACCTTTGTTTCCCATCTCTTCCAAGAACTTGTAAGCTTCATCTATCTTTCCACACAAACACACTCCTTCAATTATATCCTTGTATGTTGTGACATCAGGAAGACAACCACTGCTGATCATATACCCCATAAGTTTAAAACATTCCTCCATTCTATCATTTTGAGCAAGAGTGACAATCATAATTGCATAAGTCTTGGCAGTGGGAGATGATATGGTTGAACCTTTTGTCCTCATGAACTCAAAAAGATCCACTGCCTCTGTAATCATTCCTGCTTTGCAGTAGGTATCAAGGGCTGTGTTATATGTGAAATTGTCAGGCCTATGACCCAGTTGAATCATTTCTTCCAGCAATTTCATTCCTCTAGTTGGGCTTCTAACTCTACACCACCCGAAAACCAATATATTATATGTTTCTGCATTAGTGTTGATTATCTTTCTCATTTTCTTATATAGCCCTTCAGCATACTCAACCAAGCAACACTTGCAAAGTGCATCCAACAGCAAGTTAAATGCATTTATTTCCGGTTGCGTCTTCACTCTTATCCTCTTCTTCTTTGCAAACTTCTGCACATGAGTTAGATACTTCTCAGTATATTTTCTCAAAATGGTCATGAGAACTTCAACCGGAACTGTACTCTTGTTCTTCCTCTTCATATAATCCAACATATCACAAACTATCCGAAACTGTTTCACCTTGTACTTCGTGCTCGACAAAATGTCCATCATATCATTGTAAGCACAAGGCTCATGTGAATAATTTTCTTGATTACCAGCCCATGTGAAAAACCTAAATGCAATTTTCTCATCATATCGGAGCCTATGCAGCACCCCCGTAACCAATGGGGTGGACAATGGGATGGCTAATTGGTCAAGAGCTTTCTCCAAATTGTTAAATCCATGTAAGTTATCCATCATGGTATTACACACCTTATCAACATCACTGTCTAACTGAACAACATTACTCATACCAGAACCAAAATCTGTGGTTGTGGTCGCGGTCGTGGTCGCGGGGACAGTCTCCGAGCAATAACAGCGCATGGAAAAATGATATGCAACAGAGGAGTTCATGGGAAACGAAGATTGAATCAAGGGATTACTAGAAGCATATGATAATGGTATTATTTGGCTATAAGTAGAGGAGTAGTGAAAAACAGAAAACCTTGATGATTGAAGTGTGGTTTCAATTTGTGGCAGAACTTTATTTCTAAAGAGACAATAATAATGATGGGTGGATGATGAAAATGAAGGGTTATTTAGAGAATTTATGTACCTATGAAACATGCCCATCAACATCATTTTGCTATTTGGAATTGAAGGCGTTGTTCCAAACAAGAGGCAGGCGAAGAAGATGCACTTTTGAGTTCTGGATGTAGGTTGATTTTGTCAGGAACGGAGGAAGGAGCTTAGTGTGGTGTTGGTAATGGTGGATGATGAATTGTTGGGAACCTTGTGCCCTTATGTTCAGACCCGAGAACGGCAACCGGGGTGAATAATGGAAAATGAAAAGTTATGGGTGTTCAAGGGAATTAGATTTCCCACCCCTGGTTTAGAATTCCCACCCCATTTAAAAGTGGGGAAAAACCAATATTACCCCTCCGTGTTTTAGTCCGAATGTTATACATTCGGACTGTTATACATTCGGACTCCTCCGAATGTTCAAATGTCGGACTCAGTTAATAATAGAACAAAACTATCAATTCAGATTCACATTTGTAACGGGACAGAACATCAACTCTCGGAGGTCTCAAGAGAAGCGACCCAGAGGCACCCAAATCGACCCACACATCACGACCAAAAGCGACCAAGAATCATCTGTGTTTCAAAACCGACCACACTGAGGTAATTTGTTGGAATCCACGACCAAGAATCATTTGTATTTTGAATCATGTGTATTTTGATGAGTTGGTGTTGTGATTTCAAATTTAGGGTTTCAAATTTAGGTATTTCAGATTAGGTTAGGTTTCGAATCCCTTTTTATGAGTTGATTTGGTGAAATTTCATTCCTATTGTGATTTATGGAGTATTTGGGGTTCTGAGGTGCGAATTTGGGGATATTCGTACTCCGAATCTTGAAGATTCGGAATGGTTCAGGACTTCAAGATTCGGACTGGTTCAGGACTTCAAGATTCGGACTTGAGAGATTCAGTACTGTCTCTCATATTGCTTCTGTTATTGTTTTTCATGATAAGATGAATGGGGTGAAGATAATTTCCATGTTTTTGGCTATCTTAGGGTAGTGGTTAAGGACATAACCAACTTGAGATTTCACATTTGAATTTCATAACATTATTTGAATTGTATTGAAATTTCATAACATTAGTTTACTGTGTATACTTGTGGATTGCTTCAACTAGTTAGTTACTCATTACATAGCTATTAATCTGTTTTCCTTATTTTTTCTGATAGATTATGGCGAGGACAAAGCAAACTAAGAGGGTATCGTCTGAAGAGTTGGCCGATCGTCGTGCCTATCTCCACGCTTCTCATAGGCGAGGTGATCATGATACAGATGTGTCGACTTCTCGGAAGGGGGCTCCGAAGGCGACCACTGAGGTTCCTGCCCCTGCCACTGAGGTTCCTGCCCCTGCTACTGAGGTTCCTGCTACTGAGGTTCCTGCTACTCAGGTTCCTGCTACTCAGGTTCCTGCTCTCTCGACGCCTGAGGTTACTGCTACTGAGGTTTCTCCTCAGTCGACGCCTGAGGTTACTGCCCACGATACTGTTGAGCCTTCCACCTCTTCACTTGATATTGATGCAGTTGAGGAGCCGGAGTCGGAGTCGGGGTCTGAGTCGGGGTCGGAGTCGGGGTCTGAGTCTGAGATTGAGGGTGAGGATGTAGAGGTAGAGGATCCGAATATGCCGCCGCTCCAGAGAGATCCACTGTTTCCTGGTGGGCCGGTTGAGTTGTCACTTCTGCAGCATTACCCGGATCACATAGCGCCGTGGACGTGGCATACCCTACTAGGCACCACTGACCCTCGTTATTCTGAGCGAGGTGATTTGAGGCTTGCCACTGCTGGTACGAAGCTCGGGCTGATGACGTGTGATGGGGACAATTACAGGGAGGTCCGCTTGATTGTGGAGAGGAGCGGACTGTATCCACTGGTCAGGTGCAGCTATGTAGAGACGGATCTAGGGCTTATATCGGCCCTTGTGGAGAGGTGGCACGAGGAGACTAGTAGTTTCCACATGCCATTTGGGGAGATGACTGTCACCCTTGACGACGTCTCCGCTCTTCTTCACATCCCGGTTGGTGGGAGATTCTACACTCCAGGAGTGGCCTCGAGATATGATGTGGCAGAGACCTGCGCTTTGCTGTTAGGGGGGGATGCAGATTTGTACATGGCTGAGTTTGATAGGCTTAGGGGTCCGACTATGAGGTTCAGCTTCTTGCGAGACCTTTACCCGAAAGCTGTTGCAGGTTTGTTTCATTCATTATCTGAACTTTTTCCAACTATTATTTATATTTACTTAATCATAATTGGTATTACATTGTAATGTAGAGGGGCGGTACGAGCATGCAGCCAGGATGTACCTGATGCATCTTGTTGGCGCGACATTGTTCGCCGACAAGAGTGGGGGGCACTCATTCTCCGCCCGTTGGATCGGCATGCTACATGATCTTGAGCGGGTGTCGGAGTTCGCGTGGGGCGCCATGGCCCTTGCCACGTTGTACGACCAGCAGGGACAGTCTTCTCGCAGCGGGGTCAAACAGATGGGCGGTTACACTTCCCTGTTGATGGCCTGGGTCTTTGAGCACTTTCCAGACAGGCTCGTTCGCCGGTATGCGAACCCGGCTTACACAGAGGACCAGCCCAGAGCTCGTAGGTGGACAGAGTCACGGTCGGGGCATGCTAGGCTTGACGAGAGGCGAGTACTACTTGATGAGTTGACGGCCGACGACGTCACTTGGACTCCATATGAGGCCCACAGGGAATGGCGACAGCGGGATGAGAGGGCTTTGTTCTCAGGCTACATTCGGTGTCCCTATCCCCCTGCTGTGCGACCTCATCTTCCGGAGCGGGTCATGCGACAGTTTGGGTATATACAGACGATCCCGCGCCACCCTAGTGAGATGGATAGATCTCCCGCAACTGAGGCTGTTGATGCGGCATTCGCAGATTATGTGCAGTACTTGTTCCCTGAGGGCGACCCTGCTATAGAGGAGGGACATGCTCTGGGCGGTTACATGGATTGGTACGCTAGAGTGTCTCATTGTTTCATCATACCGGATGAGAGGAGGATTGATCTCAGTGCCGTGGTAAATTTTAAATTTTATTTCTATTTTCTTTATGCACTTGTGGTTTTCTGTATGTGATTTACTAACAACGTTTTTTTTATTATTTACTTTCAGGCTGCTTTGCATAGGGCTTTAGAAGTCCTTGAGTTGTCACTTGAGGTGGATGATGCTTTGCTGCCAGGCACACAGGCCCGCGCTTTAACGGAGAGAGCACTTCGCATCCTCCAGGACTTGGCTGGGACACAGGGCATTGCTTACGCTGCTGGGAGAGGAGGTCTGGGAGCAGGTGGCCGAGCAGGTGGCCGAGCCGGTGGCCGAGCAGGTGGCCGGGAGGGCGGCAGGGCAGCAGCTGGCCGGGAGGGCAGGAGCCAGGGGAGGCCGTAGGGGTAGGGGAGGTCGTCGGGGTAGGGAACAGTAGGGGACATTAGTTGTATGAGCATTTTGTTGACATTACTATTACGATATTAGGGGACTATGTATTTTTCACTACTATTTCGGATTAGTATGAGTTTTATGTTCACTTTAACGTATGTTTTTTTTTTTATTTTTCACTTTTACCCTAAACCCTAATAATTTGTGAGCTTTATCTTCACTTTAACATTTTTTTTTCTTTTCACTTTTAAAATCTATTACTTTTATAATCAACCCTAATAATCAACCCTTGTAATGGAAGCCAAAACCTGGCACTCAACAACACAAACCCTTGTAATGAAGTTTAATCTTCAAGATATAATCTGAAACTTCAACCTTCGGATCAGTATGAAACTTCATCCTTCAGATTAGTATGAAACTTCAACTTCCGGACACCTCTGACAGATTCTACCACCTTTTTCAGCACCATTACTCCATAGCTTCACCTACCTCACCACCATTATGGCCTCCATAAACTCCTCAACCACCAAACCACCCCCCATTACATTTCACTTCTGATCACCCTCACTCCCTCACTTCCTCTTTTCTTACTACCCCTCAACCCCCCACCACCATCATTGCACCACCAACAACAACCTTCATGCACCACCAACAACAACCTTCATCAACCAGCACCACCTTGGTATGTATCATTGCATCCATTATAATTTGCCAATAATATACGTTTGTTTATATTTTCTACTATTTAAATTTCTCTTCATTTTTTGCCACCACCATCACTTCAACTTTTCTGCCTCGACATAAATCCGAATGTTCAAGTCTCGGATTAGTACGAAAGTTATAGTCTCGGATTAGTACGAGAGTTATAGTCTCGGATTAGTACGAAAGTTACAGTATCGGATTAGTACGAATGTTCATTATACGGACTGTTAACCAGTGGCAGATTGGTTTATGCAGGCAGTATGACGAGCACATTTTTCTATGATGATGAAATGCTGCTTCTAAAACAAGATAATGATGTCAGTGAAGGAATGTTGCTTCAACAACAAGATAATGTTCAGCCTATAAGTGTGGATACCACTCATTTATGGTCGACCGATCAGGTATTCATTGCGTATACCATAATGACATTATTGTTTAGTGATGCTTGAATTGATTACTAATTTTAAAATGATATGTTACCACTGTACAGATATTTGAAACGGTTGATGACCTTAAACAATGGGCTAAGAATGTTGGGAAGGACAATGGATATGCGATTGTGACTGGAAGGTCTGATTATTCCAGAAAAGGTGGAAATATGTATATTATTCTGCGGTGCTCGAAGCATGGTGTGTATATCCCGTACAAGGACCCTAAGTCCTTCAAGTACAACTCCACCGGATCACAAAAATGTAATTGTCCTTTTAAACTTAAAGGACGACCTACGGAGGGTGATAGAAATTGGTGGCTGAAAGTGTTGGAAGGGGTACACAACCATGAACCAGCTAGATCTTTGGTTGGCCATTCCTATGCTGGTCGACTGACAGAAGAAGAGAAGGTTCAAGTCGACAACATGAATAACAATTGGGTCCCACCGAGACACATGTTGGCCACTTTGAAGGAAAATAATCCGGGTAACTTGTCTACCATCACTCAAGTGTATAATCGCATCAAAAAAGTTAAAGAACTAGACCGCGGGCCACTTACAGAGATGCAATATTTGCTGAAGAAGTTGGCAGAAGCCAACTATGTTCACTTTGAAAGACATGAAGAAGATTCGGGTGTCATTATGGAACTTTTCTGGGCTCATCCTAATGCTATTAAACTCTTCAACACATTCCCTCACGTGGTAATCATGGATTGCACATATAAGACAAACAAATTTCAAATTCCATTGCTTGAAATGGTTGGCCTCACTTCTACTGGTCTGACTTACTCCATTGCATTTTGCTACATGACTCGTGAGCGCACACCTGACTATGTTTGGGCCTTGGAGTGCATGAAATCTCTACTTGCTGACCCTGCCCGATTACCTGGAGTGATTGTGACTGATAGGGAATTGGCTTTACTCAGTGCTGTTCGGAATATTTTTCCTAAGGCTACCCATTTACTATGCCTATTCCACATAAACAAGAATGTTGAGGCAAAGTGCAAATTGTGGGTTGACACAACGGATTTTAAAGCCTTAGTGATGCAAAAGTGGAATGAAGTGGTATATGCGGAAACAGCTACACAATTTGAGGAGGAATGGAGCGACATGTGTGATATGTGTAAGGATCATCCAAGGTTCACATCGTACATTTATGACACTTGGTTGGTTCACAAGGAGAAATTTGTGAAGGCATGGACAAACAGAGTGAAGCATTTTGGAACGACAACAAGTAACAGGTACTACGCACATGCAATCTTGATAGACTTGCTTCATTTGATAGTATTGATTCATTTGATAGGCTTGTTTCATTTTTTGTATGCATTTGATAGACTTGTTTCATTTGATAGAATTGATTCATTTGATAGGCTTGTTTCATTTTTTGTATGCATTTGATAGGCTTTGATAGACTAGCTTCATGTTTGTATGCAGGGCTGAAAGTGCACATGCAAGCTTGAAGAAGATGCTTAGGAACGGCAAGGGTAACCTGTGCGATTCATGGGAAGCAATTGATAGGTTGACCATTGTACGCCACAATGCAATACAAGCATCGTTTGAGCGCAGTATTAACATTGTAGAGCACCGTTTCAAGTCTCCAATGTATAAGAATATGAGAGGATTCGTTGCTAAACATGCACTTCACCTAATGTATGATGAACAAAACAGATTTTGGGGTCATGGTGAGAAATGCGGTTGCGTGATGAAAGTCACTCATGGACTACCTTGCGCTTGTGCACTTCAGAGTATGGCCTCAATTCCGTATGCAGCAGTTGATCCATTCTGAAAGATACTTTCTTGGGAACAAGTGCCTGTTGTGGAGAGTCAAACCTCAAACAGTGGATGCATGCCGCTAGAGATTGAGGCTTTGTGGGCTCATTTCAATACCTTGGATGATGCGGGCCAAAGTATGCTGAGAAGGAAGCTTAAAGAGCTTTATTGTCCTCAAATCAGTTCATTGTGTCCTCCTGAAGTGAAGATAAAGCACAATCAATCGTCCAAGGAGAGGAAAACCAAACCTCCCAGAGGTCAATCAATAGGATCCACCTAGCGTGACCTTTCACATTGGGAACTTGTTGACAATCAGACCAAAGAACAAGAAGCGAAAGCTAGCAAGAGGAAACCTAGGCTCACCAAAACTCCTAAAACAACTCCAACATCGCAAGCTCCTAAGTCAAAGAACAAGAAGGTTATGACAGCCACCGGCTCCAAAATCTACTTACCGGAGTTGCCATCTTTTTTATGGCCATATATACATGAAGTGATAGATGTTGTCGGGGATGGTAATTGTGGATACAGAGCCGTCGCTGCATTGCTGGACCTTCAGAACGGTCAGGACGGTTGGCCTCGGGTTAGGGAAGAGCTGATTGTAGAACTCACACTCTATGAGAAACACTATACACGCATGTGGGGTTATGATGTGGTACAAGCCATGCACAATCGTCTCACTCTCCCTCCTGATGGTAGAGCCACTAAAGCCAAATGGATGCATCTACCGGAGATGGGGTACCTTATTGCTAACCGGTTTCGGGTGGTTTTCATCTCCATCTCGTTAAAATCTAGTTACACTTACCTTCCGATGAGAGGAGGTGCCCCACCGTTAGAACATCCTGTCATAGCTATTGGTCATGTGACCAATCACTTTGTACAGGTATATCCTCAATTAAATACATATCTTCTTTTTTATTAATACACTCTCTTGTCACGTTAAACAATTTATATTGAAATATATCTAATTTTACTATTATACTCTTAAATGTAGCTGAAGTTGGTGTCTGGACATCCTATGCCGCCAATTGCTCCCCAATGGGAATACAACGTTGAAGAACCCGAGTCCGAATGGTGTAAACCGTATAAAGAGCGTTTGGATAGATTTATGGCTGAACACACTGTTTGGATTGGTCCTCGTGTTATTACCAACTTTGATTTAACAGACATAACAGAAGATTGATAATATGATTCATGTTTGTAATGTTGTAACCATGTGTGTAACCATATTATTAGCAAGAATATTTTCCTACATGTATTAAGACAATGCTCCAGTATTGTTACGAGGTCTGTTTGTCCCATATTATTGTCACTGCATTTTCACGTTTCTGTCTGTGACAGTATCTGGTTTGAGAGGTACGAATCTTGAAGTTTCATATTAATCCGGGTTTTCAACTCTCGGACGTCTTAAAAAGGGGGGGTGGTAAATTTAATTATGAATCAGTCCGGAACTTATAGTCCTGGATTGATCCGGAACTTATAGTCCTGGATTGATCCGAAACTTAAAGTCCTGGATTGATCCGAAACTTATAGTCCTGGATCACCCTTACCAAGCAGCAGAATGCCTACACAACCAACTCTGACCACCATCAATTACAATCTCAACCACCATCACTGCCTACACAACCAACACTGACCACCATTAATCTTCACCACCAACCCCATTACTCATTCATCCTACACCATAAATCCCTTTACTTCCTATATTAGTCCCCTATGCACCAAAGGCATCCTACACCATTACATTACTTCCCTTCTTCCCTTGTTGCAGGAAATAACCAAAAGAAATGGAACAAGATCCACCATCAACCTTCATCCGCCCTTGCAAACGCCAAGACAACCTTGCCTCCAGCTCTCGTCCTCTCATTCCCGGCCCAGCTGGCGCCGTCCAGGCCGCCATGATTCACCGCAGATCCACCGACAACAAACCAAACATTTCAACCCAACAATTCGTTAGGCAAGTCCTCCAAGACGGCCACGACACCGATCCCGATTTCCAATCCAATGCTTGGCTTTCAGCCCTGCAATTAAACGGATCTGCCACTCCTCTGGGCGCAATCACTCACCATCATGAAAGAGTAGATCACGTCATCGGTGTTATCAAATCCTGCAATCCCAATGGGTTTGGAGATGCAACAGTTACACTCAAGGTATTTCCTTATTCCTCCTTATATTTCAGTGAAATGTTATATTCATGTTTCTCTCATGACATCTGAGATTGAGATTCAGGACCCTACGGGCACTGTTGGCGCTAGTATCCATCACAAGGTCTTCACTGAAAGCGTATTTGCGAAAGACATAACTGTTGGATCTGTTCTGCTTCTCCAAAAGGTTAATCTATAGGCAACTTTAACATTTTAAGCTTCTTTGGACAACTTGGACATCACATCGTTTCTTCACTTTACTTTCAGGTCGCTGTGTTCTCTCCTAGAAAGTCTAATTGTTATCTGAATATAACCTTGTCCAATGTAGTCAAGGTATGATAATCTTCTTCCACATCTAAAATAAAGCATTTGAATCTTTTCCACATCTACAACAAAGCATTTGAATTTGTTTTCATTATACAGGTATTTCCAAAGGACAGTGCACCTCCACCTGGAAGCTTCACAAACATAACAGAAGATTAATATTAGTTCTTTACTAATTCTATAGGCTAAAAAACACTTTTGACCCCTAATGTTTTAAGTTTGTGCAAATTCTGCCCCTGCTCTATTTTTGTCGATGTTTCTACCCCTCATGTTTTCAAACAGTGCACCGTCTACCCCTCCGTCAGTCAGACGTTAAAAAACTAACGGAATGAGCTGATTTGACTTTTTTTTATATTTTTTGAACCTGCCACATGAAAATTACAAGTGAAATTGGAAAAAATGAGCATGGGAGATTCAAACTCAAGACCGGTAAGTAGCAAAACATGCATTTAACCAGCTCAATTACATACATAATTGATATATACATCAAGCAAATTTAATTTATATCATTTCATTAATCATCATCAACTTCATATACTCCTCTTCATCTCTCCAATTCATTCAGGAACATCTCCTGAGAAAACCTGACTGACTGAGGGGTAGACAGTGCACTATTTGAAAACATGAGGAGTAGAAACGTCGACAAAAATAGAGTAGGGGCAGAATTTGCACAAACTTGAAACATCAGGGGCCAAAAATGCTTTTTAGCCAATTCTATATTAAGGACTATTTGTGTAACTTTTGAAATGCTGAACTTAGATTATGTATTGTTATTTTGCTTTACTTTTCCATTGCTTAACTTGGATTATGTATTGTAATTTTGTTTAAATTGGATTATGTAACTTTTCAATTTTAAAGTCATGTTATATTTGCTGCAATTGGACTATAGTCATGTTATTTTAACTGTAACTAAAGAATCCGAACTTTTAACTCTCGGACTAGTCCAGAACATCAACCTCTGGACTGGTATGGAGGTTTAAGTCCCGGAGGGTATTCCCGACATTTTTTTAAAAAGGCTAGGGTGGCAATTCTAAACCAGGGGGTGGGAAATCTAATTCCCGGTGTTCAATTGTTCGGAGGTGCGTACCACAATTATATCATAACTTACTTAAATGATGTGGACCAATAGGAGTTGCTTTGAGTGTAAACTTTGACTTCTTTATTTTTCTTTTTTTTAAAAAAAGAAAAACAGAAAAAAAATATATGTATTAATTATGTTATGGTCCTAACATTTTTGTAATTTCGTTAAGTGGTAATCCAATTTCATGAAATTTCTTTTTTGTACGTTTTAGGGTTTTCACATTCTAAAAAAGAGATTAAGCTTTATCTTAACCCAGAAATTCATCCTTCATCATCATCTTCTTCATCAACATCTCCCTTACCAAAGTCAAAACCCCATTGAACCGGGAAAGATGAACCGGAGTGCTTCAGAGTGGGCTTTTCAACAGTTTCTGAAGGAAGCTTCTTCTTCTGTGGCGGCTGAACAACCTTGTTCTTCTACTTCTCCTTCTTCCTCTTCTTCATCTTCAATGGTTGATGTTAAAAATAAAAATGATCCAACCGTTCCAGTTCCTACTGATTCTGAGGATTACCATGCTATTCTCAAGACCAAGCTCAATCTTGCTTGTGCTGCCGTGGCTATGACTCGGGTATGTATGCCTTGGCTTGATGATTTTTCTGTTCTTTCATTTTTGCCAATTCTTCTAGCCCACATGTTGTTTGTTATTATGCTTAGTCCAAAATCAATAAGAATGATGATTTTTCTGTTTAATGCGATCGAGTTGTTTCATTAGAATCTAAAGGCGACTCTTAGCACTTCAGAGCTTGGATTCAGTGGCCATCAAAGCTCTAAACAATGATTTGACCTTGGATTCAGGAAGAGGAGATCAAGAGCTCGAGAAATTGGCCTCCTTTATCAGAACAAAGCTCGCCGGAGAAGACGCCAGTGGCGGCGGCGGCGGTCGCCGGACTGACGGTGGCCGATCATCGAATTGATTGAGGGGTTTTGTTGCGGACGGTGAGGGGAGTTCAATTGCGGTGTTGGTTTTTCCAAAAACTGAATGGTTCGCCGGAGATCGGGTGAAAGGTGGCGGTTTTAGGGTTTTGTTTTTCTCCCTTGCGACGGCAGTGGTGGTGCGTTCGCGACAGAGGAAGCAAGAGGGACAATGGTGGCGGCTGGTGAGGTGGGCATGGTGGTAGCGGTTGCCATGGAAGGAGAAGAAGATGAGGTTGATGTGTTTTTGTTGCAGAGGAAGTAAAATGAAGAAGAAGATGGTAGTGAGGGAGGAGAGGAAAGGTCGAGTGGAAAGGAGAGAGTGAGGGTCATTCTTAATTGATACATTAACTGAGGACTATTCAGTAAATAATGAAATTAAAAATAATATTTATTTCATAAAAAAAAAATAAAAGGAGAAAATGATTAATTAATGCCACCTAGTTGATTCTAATTGGTCCCTATCATTTCATGTATCATACCCAAACTAAATGTTTTGGTATGGTAATTTAGATGTTAGCGAAATAAGATATAAAAGCACATAGCTTGATGAAGAATGTTAGTTGTTTTTATTTCAACTTACCACTCCACCATGTTGTGCACGCACATACCTCGGTATGATGAACTAGTGTGATACTTAGTCATACCAAACATATAACCCTCGACCTGCTCTGCGGGAAAAGCAACCCGAGGGTCGAGTGGGATGACTGATACGTTATCCTCAAGTATACGGTACGCTAGAGGTAATATAGAAGATTGTCGAACTACATTGATTGTGGGAAATACCAATTCACACAAAGTAAGAGTTGTTTAGAGCACAAGTAAATAGAAGATAATGTATATTTGATTGGTAGATGAACTAGTTTTAGAAGCAAACAAGTGATTATGGCGATGTTTGTTTTTCTGTTTGCACACCTCAATGTGCTTTTGATCTGCACTGAACATTGTGTCATTTTGTTTGGGTAGCTTAAACCCACTTTCATCCTAACTCAGTTTTGGTTCAAAACCACTTTAACCCAACTTGACACAACTCTTACTTCTACATTAGATGAATGTTGGTTGGTACATTGATGTTAAACTTTTATAGTAATTATACACATGAAAGTGCTTTTGATTAAAATTATCCAAACATGATTAACTCATCAAACTTACTTTTAAAATAAAAGTATCCAAACATAAATCACATTACAACAAACTCACATTCACCCAAACTTTATTTTGCAAACCCACATTGACTCAAACTCTGTTTTGCAAACTGAAATCCAAACACACATTGTGTTTAAAGACTAGCACTTGAGTTTAGTTTCACCAAAACAAGTTATGTTTTAAGTAAAAGAGAGTATATATAGTTCATGAAATTCATTCTATGGTTTATCTACCCTAATTCTTTAAGTGTTGATTTCGTAAGTTAAATAAAGCTTTCAATCAAATCTCATTAGTCTAATTCCTTAGGTACCTATGAAAAATTCAATTGAAGATTAAGTTCTGATTTTCAGGCCATCAACTACCAACCCTCGCCCTCATTCCTAAGGCGCAGCCAACTAATCAATTCAATCTCAAGTCCCTTTTTCAAAACCAAACTTCTATTTGTTGAAAAGAATAAGTTAAACAACTTGCATGCATTCAAGCTAATATTAAAACAAGAATATGAACTCATAGAAGAAACCTTTATTCCATTAATGAACTCATAAACTAAAACATAACAAAGTTAAGGATTCACATCCCAAGTGCTAAAATGAAATTAGCTAAGCATGGCTAAGAAAGACATAATTTGTGGTGAATGCCTTTGTATAATGCATAGAAAGTGGCTCGTCTTACACATCCTCAGCGTTTACTAACTTCTCAGATAATGACTTCTCTTTCGGGCTGTCAACTTCATAGGACTTAACTGGACTCATGGTAATACCTTTTACAATGGCAAAAGAAAAAGGTAAACAAACATACAATTTTTTTCTGTATTCTACTACACCGCGCACTTTAACATGTGTTAACTACGCACTTTAAGCACACTTTAAAGTGCATAGTTAACGCAATGTATATTCACACCTAACACACTTTAAATTGCGTAGTACACACACTTTAAAGTGTGAAACATTGCAGAAACGAACGCGAAAGCAGTACTTTCAACAGAGACGATGATGACGAAGGCAACGGTGAGGGAATCGACGACGGGTGTGAGGTGGAGGAGGAAATGGAGGATGAGTTTGGAGAGAGAAATAGAGGATAATGGGAGGTGTTGGTATCTTGGTGAAGGAAGAAGAAAGATGAGAGGGGATATGAGGAAGAAGGGGTGGTGGGTGGAAGGGGGAAGTTTTTTTATTAAAGGGTTTTTTTTGTCTTTTCACCATTTTAAGGGAGTGGAACTAGATGAAAGGGAGGTGCGAATAACAATTACCTTAGTATTTTTATTGAAGGTATGCAACATTACAACTAGAATTAGGCTCGTATCCCTCATTGTATCCTAGTTTTGTTTATTATCGTAGTGCTAAAAGCAAATCCATAAAAATATATGGTGCAAAGCAAAAAAATTGGATTTCTTAGATGACCAATTTTGAAGATTTCTATGAAGACATTCATCTACTTATTGGAGAGAAATCATGTATACATGATTATAGGGTCGCTGAAATTTAATTCTCTTATCATTTGTTAACTATTGTTGTTTCATGTTGAAATCTTCAATTTGGAATATTTTTTTGTATTTGTTATATTGAAATTATAAAAGTTTTATCTTCATTCTTAGACTACCCACAATGGTGTTGAAAGTGGGTAGCTGAAAGTTGAAATGGGGTTTTAATGGTGTTGAAAGTGGGTGTTGAAAATTGGAAGGAGGAGAGAGGTGTTGAAAATTTTCAACACAGCTGAAACCTGCCCGCGGTGACACGTGGCACGGCCTGGTTGGCGAATGCCAGGCGCGTGCTACACACGCGCATACAAGGCGCGTCTCTGCAGGCCGTGGCAGCAGGCGGGTCCCAACCCATCCGGTGGTGGGACGCGTGGCACGCGTCGGTTAGGCACCGACAGGCGCGTGCCACGCACGCGCGTGAGGAGAGAGAGACGGTCTGACGAGTGACGCGTGTCGCGATTTGATTGGTCCGGGCGATTTTCTTTTATCCTAATCTTTCCAACTCAATTATTTCATTCAAAAAAAAATTTTAAAAAATATAAAAAAAATTACCAAAATTCATGATTTTTTTTTCTCTATAAATAGAGACTTGGTTCGTTTGATTTGGACACAGAAAAAAAAACCAAGTTTTCCATCATCTTATTCATCTTATTATCTTTCTACTATCCCCTTTGCTTTGAAATGGATCCCAACAAGTACCATTTCAACACCCAGAATTCTTCTAACCAAATTCCCAACAATTATCAACATCCAAATCAGTTTCCCAACAACCAAATTCCCAACAATTATCAACATCCAAATCAGTTTCCCAACTACCAAAATCCCAACATTTATCAACATCCAAATCAAATTTCCAACTACCAAAATCACAACAATTATCAAGATCCAAATCAATCCAACTACCAAAATTAAAACAATTTTCAAGATCCAACCCAATTTCTCAACCAACGTCCTCATCCCCATCATGGATCTATGTTCAGATATCCATCTCCAACACCGCCGTCTAATGATGGTGCACCTGAATTTCCCGAGTTTTCAACACAAATGAATCTTGCTGGCATGACAGCTGGTAATGAAGCCACTCTAAATTATGAGGATTCAACTCCTACGAGCAGGAGAAGTCACTTACCAGCATGGAACACTGATCAAAATAAATTTAATTTAAATAAATAAAAAAACATTAAATTAAATTAAATCGATAATAGTTTATTTAATTTAATTTTTATCGTAAATTTTAATTTTATGAAATCATAAAAAGAAAAATATAAAATTAAATCAAAATATGAAATAAAAGTGGTGAGGTAGGGGGTAGGGTGTTGAATAAAAAACCATTGGAGTGGGTAAAAGTTGAATGAAGTGTTGAACTGGAGAGAGAAGGTGATGTGGAGTGTTGGGAAGAGAAAAAGTGGAGTGTTGAGGGTGTTGAATGTTGAAACCATTGTGGGTAGTCTTATTCAAACATTGTTTTCTCAATTTTTTTTTTTAAATCCTCAAATATTAATCTATTCACACATGGTTTAAATCAAAGAGCAAAATTCACCGATGCACATACATGTAAGCACACTAGTCATCATACATATAAAAAAGTAAACGGCAATATTTGTAAAAATAGGTCACCTCAGCAAAAAATTAAAAGGAACATTTGCAACAAAATTATATTTTAACAGTTAAAACAAACGAACTGCAATTATGAAAGTAAGAGAAATGATAGCAGCTCTTTGTTACTCCCTCCGGTCCTATTTATAAGCATGAAAGAGAAGAAAAATCTTGGTCCTTTTTATAAGAACCAAATGAAAGTTTGAGCTATATTAATTATTTTTTTCCAATGATGCCCTTATTAATTCTAACTTGTAAAATGTGTCTCATTAATTATTCTCTCTCTTTCCCACTTTCCAATACTAATAATAAAGGGTAATTTTGGAAGTTTATTTTAATTCAAGACAAATTTAATGCATTTTATCTACTTTAACTACATTTCTTAAACTATGTGAATTTTTTTTTTGTTGCTTATAAATAGGACCGGAGGGAGTACCAGATTTGGCGTGCCCGCAATATCCTGTGTTTCGGTGGGAAGAACTCTTCTGAACTTGATGTGGTTTCTCAAGCTATGGGAACTATGCATTCTTATCAGCAATCTCAGAGACAGTTACGGGGTGAGGGTTCTGGAGTGGCGGTGAGAGTAGAGCAGCAATGGAATGCTCCTCCGAGCCCCATTTGTTAAAATTAGTGTTGATGCTTCTGGGTCCGGCTCGTCTTGGGGTTTGGCTGTAGTTGTTCGAAACCATTTTGGCAATGTGCTAGCTGCTGCAACAATGTCACTCAGCTGGGTTTGGAGCAGAATATGCGGAAGCGTGTGCTCTGAAATTTGGCCTTGAATTTGCTCTAAATCATGGATTTCAATCAGTTATGGTGGAATCAGATTGTAAGAAAGTAGTGGATGCTGTGTTAAATAATCAGTCACATGGTTCAAATCAGTACTATATTATGCAGGATATTATGTTCTTAAGCTGTAGGTTCTTATCCTTTTCCCTTACTCATATTAGTAGAAATGCAAATATGGTAGCCCATCACCTCTCTAAGTTCTCTTTGGAGAATGATAATTGTGTTTGGGTTGGGTTCACTCCTTTTTGCATTCAATCCTTTGTACTCAAAGACATTATATCTCTTGTTAATTAATGAAATGTTTATGTTGACTGTCAAAAAAAAAAAAAACAAACGAACATCTTGGGTACTGAAGCTGAAGAGCCCGTTTGTTACCAGGTTTTCTCCCTCAAACGCGCCTAATTGGAGAATCTATAATCTATAAGACGAAGGTTTGGAAAACAATACGCTTATATATCACGACCGTTAGAAAGGTAATCTTATGTGAGAAAATGAGAATAAATCACGACCGTTAGATCTAACAATCAACTGTTAAGATTAAAAGAATTTAATGGTCATGTGATTGTCACATGATCACTTAAAAAGTCACATGACTTAATGTTTTAATCTTGACCGTTGATGGTTAGATCTAATGGTCGTGATTTATTCTCATTTTCTCACATAAGATTATCTTTCTCATAAGATACATCCTATATATATATATATATATATACACATATATCATACCAACACGTATACAACAGGCAAGAAGTATTTTTGAAGCGCGAGGTTTACTGGACAATGATTCACTTGTCACTGAAAATAAAAATAAAGCCATAATCATATTAAATTAAATACAAATGATATATCCTTTCTTTATTCATGAGCTATTAAAAAAAGAATACTGCTCAGTTATCAAAAAAAGAAAAGAAAAGAAAAGTGTACAGCTCAAAAAACTTGTCGGATATTGATATTGATTCTTGAAGTTTGAATGTAATTTAAGATACACAGATCATCTTGGTGTGCTAGCAATGTCTCAAGATGGCCTATTTCAGAATTCTCTTTATCTGTGAATATCCGAGGAACACCTGCAATCGATACCAGACCCATTTTCAACAGTTAAATGGAAATTTGAAACTAAGCGAGTCAGCACTAGAATATAGCTGGATAATTAAGTGAATTGCCAATAATCATCTTCATCAGTGACATACTTCAATTGATCATATAAATCACTATTTGATTCATGGTGCATTTAGGCAAAGAGTTTAATTAAGCATGATAAGCGCTTATTCATAAGATTATTCAAGAAGCTTATTGAAATAAGCTCAAAATAGATCACAGGTAATTTAAGTGCTTATCCATAAGTTAATCTAAGAAACTTATGAATATTAGCTCAAAGTAATTTACAGGTAGGCTATTCACATAAGCTCTCGCAAACACTTGCATCAACGCTTATGCTAAAGTTAAACTAAAATAAGCTCCGCCAAACAGAGCTGCAATATTTACTAAATGGAGCCACAGTACTTACCATGAAAGCATTCCCTTGCTTCTCCAGCCATGAGTACAACATCACCGCTTCGAAGGAACATTGCCAGGGGAAGATCCTCTTTCGATTTTCCTCCCAAAAGAAAAATAGCTTTGCAGCCCAAACTGAGGAAACGAGAACAATAAAGTAATTAGAACAAAGCATCCAGGTACATGTTCAACCTTTCCTTTGATATGTTTGTATCTAGAAACCAAAAGACAAAATAGTCAAAAAGAAATCGGCATATTACCTTAAACTAACTATCGGCTTGCTCCAATCTGCTTCCATGTCATCAAGGTGACCGCCAAGTGTGTCCCCTGAATTAATATATAAATCAAGTGAGAGGTTAATCAGTGAACTATGTGGTGCTGACTCTTTAAAAAAATAAAAGTTTTTTTAATAACAGAAAAACTCATTTGTTATTACAATAATATGCCAGAATATAGTGTGAAAAGTTTTATGATCACACCGTAGCAAAATTAAACTCAAAAGGGGAGTAAAGAAAAGAGACATGGAATCATAACAAAAGCAAATTTATAATTAAAATATGCTTTAATCATACCTGATGTGAAATAATTCACAATTGCAGCTTCAGGCCGGAATTCAACACCAGCAGGCAATGCAGGTTTCGCTAATTGTTTAGCAAGCTCACAGAGTGCTTCAGGAATTTTGTTATGCAGGAGAGAGACATCATAATTCCTCTATACACAAATATAATTCTTGAATTGTGAGTGATTTCCCCGAATATTAGTTCGAACAAACTTTTTTCCGAAGTTGAAATTATACCTTCCAACAAAGACCTAATGCACAACTATGGGGCACACAACTATAATAATAACCTTAGCAAAACATGTTTAGTTTTTCTTTTTCGCAACGGGGTAGAATGAATATCTAATAATAAATCTATTATCTTAGCCAGGCACGGATCTACTTAGGAGCATGTGGGGTCAAATGCCCCCATGTGATTGTGAAAAAAATTACTAGTAGTAGTATTAAATATTATGATATTTAGTGTTATTTGTTTTACACACTAGAAAATGCCCCCACATAATAAAAATTGCCCCCACATAATAGAAAGTATCCCACACAAGAAAATACCCCACATAAATATGATGATACGCCCCCACATAATAAAAATTGCCCCCAAATAATAGAAAGTATCCCACACAAGAAAATACCCCACATAAATATGATGATACTAAGGATTATTATTCTTATTTTTATGTAATTATTTATATTTCCGTTAACTTAGACTTACTATTTGCGAACAAGAAATTAACCATGTTATAATTATTTAATTTTAGTTATGAAAAAATGTTTAATGGCTTCAAAAATCAAGTGCATGTTTTGATAAATGGTGAAAAGTCACGGTGAAGTTTTGTCATAACTTTCTTCATACAAGTTTTTTTCTAATTGTTGTTTATCGAATTCGACTTTCGAAGGGAAAAGTTTACATCTACTGTAATTTTATCTTCATTGTGATTTCTAAATGTGTATCAAAACATGCACCAAAACTCGTAGAGTACAACTATAATACATATTCAATAAAGTTATGATAATATATAATGTTCTATTTTCTTTTGAAAGATAATATATTATGTTTTTAGTAAGACAAATTCACATGTATATATTGCCCCTACAACAAAATATTCCTGGATCCGTCACTGATCTTAGCAACATTAGAATAACAATAATGCATGAATCAATAATCTCAAATTTATAAGCAATTGTTTTATATCTCAGTCACAACTATAAAAACAGTTCCTCTATAGCTAAAAACGGATCATATTTAAGTCAGGTAACATACTTCATGCCATATCAATAATCTCAAACTTAATAACATACTTCAGTAGCTATGATGGTATTCTCCCAAGACCAAGTAATGTGAGAGCGAAAACTTAATTGGTTTGATGAGAAATGCAGCTGGAAATATTTGCAGCGGCAAATCATAATATAACTTACCTTGGACCAATCAAATTGTAGGCCAAGGGTGCTCCATCGCAACTTTCGCAGTAAAGCAGAAGCAGAAATGGACCTGCACTTTTTCAAGGAGCAATCATTTTCAGTGGTAAACTTCCACTCCTTACTGTCGGCTTCTATACAAAATGAATCAGCACTTGGTTCCGATGAGGTAACAGTAACCAGAGGAGATTCCTCCTTTACCAAAACTTTCCCATCTTTAGCCGCAACGAACAAATCGTGTATAGGACCATAGATGACATTGTGATTTGTTCTGTTGGGTGGCTGTGGAAAATCAATCAAGCTCTCCTTGATCAAAGTACATTGTTTCTCTGTGCTTAATGCTCCAGGAATAAAATAAAAGCCTGCACTTGTGATTAGTTTCTAGTTAGTTATCCCAATCAAATAGTTCGTCACAGGGACAGAAGCACCTATACTTTAAACGGTGTAGTCGCCTTAAGTAATAAACTCTTAATAGCTCAAATACACAAATATTTTACACTGTCCTGTAATTGAACAATGTTGGTTTTTAGGGGTGTTCAAAAAATCCAATTCTATGAACCAAACCATGACCATATCAAAAAATATCCAATTTATGGATAACCGGTTTTAACTTATCCATTTTACAACATGTATACCAATTAAATAAAACCAGTTTTATCCAAACCAAAACCAAACCTTAGTGATTTTACAAATTACATAAAACTCTAAAATCAATATAAAACCCTAAAATCAGCCCGAACTCTAAAATTCGTCTCAATTCCTAAAATCGGCCCTAAATTTGAAAATCAGTTTGAAACAGTAAAATCAACACTTAACCCTAAAATAGGCCCTAAACTTTAAAATCAGCCCGAAAAACCTAAACCCTAAAATCGCTCGAAAACTTTTGCCGAGTTAGTTGAAAATATAATCAAGTCACCTGGTTCTAGTTGTAGTTAGTTAGTTGATGAGTGATTACAAGAAAGAATAGCATACCAGGGCGATTTTGCAAAGAAAACACTGGAGAGCTGAACTTGTCATGAAAAACGGTAATTCCCGGAGGAAGCTCAGCGTTGCGGTGATGGCATTCCTGAATAGATTTGAAGTCCAGGACTTGAGTTAAGTCTACGGGTTTCGCTTGTTTTTTGGTTTTGTTCTTGTTCTTGGAGAAAGCGTTGTTATCGTAGTAGAGCTTGTACTTCTTCTCCGCTATTCTGAATGCCGTAGGCTCCGAATCTTCTCCGTTATTCTCGGATCCGTACATCGGAAAATTATCCAAGACCAAGAGAGAAAGGGGCAGCAGAATCTGCAGGGGTTAGGGTTGTAAACGCAAACAGAAAAGAAATGTTTAGCTGGATTTGAATTGTCGATAAAACCCTTTGTATAATATAATTGTGACGAGTGCGTGTTTGGATCATTGTTAAGCAGAATTTGATTTTACTAGAATTGGAGTCGGTCATAATTGGATTCGGTAACGTGAGTTTAAGTGACGTTATTTTTATTTAGATATATTTACTCATAATTAATTTTCGTACCTGAATTATAGTACAAAACTACAAATATACAAAATCGGATAAGGCAGATGGAGGGGCTAGCTCAAGTCAATTATGCTAGATTCGAATCAAACTCGTAGAATCAATTTTCAAAATTGGTTCCCAAACATCTCAAAACGATGATGGAGATCTACCTTTGAGACTCTGATGGACGTTTGAAGCTCATATTCACGTTTGAACCAAAATTGGAACCAAACATGCCCTAACTTACAGACAGGGGTATTAATGGAAATTCAAGCTGGACCCTTATCTGGAAAAAAATCAGTGTTTGATTTTAATTTATTGATTGAAGGCAGAGAGAGGAAGAAGAGAAGAGAAGAGAAAAACAGGAAAGTAATGGCGTGCAGGGGCATGCTTGTGGTGGAACCGTTCCCAATATTTCAACGATTTTGTTTGAATTTGAATCCGAATAATCACAGAAGAACCTTCAAATTCAATCCTCGTCCGTTTCAGTTTCACGGTGCCAATGGAGGAGGAGCACTCCGTTGCTCTCATGATGAAACGCCGTCGTTTCAGGACGATCAAGGTGGTCCCCCTCAAGAAGCTGTATTGAAAGCCATTTCTGGTAAATCAATCTCTCTCTTTTTTCTTGAACTAAGTAACTAAAAATTTGGTTTGATTGATTGATTAATTAATGGTCATGGTTACATACAGAGGTGTCTAAGACGGAAGGGAGGGTTGGTCAAACTACCAACATGGTTATTGGTGGCACCGTGACCGATGATTCTACTAACGAATGGCTCGCGTTGGACCAAAAGGTTTGTTTTCCTCTTTTAAGCTTAGCAACTTTGTTTTGTAATCGGAATGAATAATTTACTTGTGTTTGTGGCAGGTGAACTCATACCCGACTAATCGGGGCTTCACTGCGATAGGAACTGGAGGTGAGGATTTTGTGCAAGCCATGGTTGTTGCCGTCGAATCTGTAATCCAACAGCCTATTCCTCAGGTGTGTACTGTATAATTGAATTGCTGTTTCATGCATTGAATTATTTTATGATCCAAGTCACATGTTTATTTCGTTCCTTACGAGCTTAGCATTGCTATATTTGTAATACATCTTTAAATTTTTCTTTTCTTTTTTGCTTATCTATGATTATTTATTACTTTATGATTGATTTTGTGCCTAGTTTTGCTTCAGTCTAACATTACGTGAACATGGCTGTTTCTTGAAATTGATGTGATGCTTATTGCTGGATAACATTTTTGTTTTGTTTTGTTTGCTGGACTTGTTAATTAGACTTCCAATGCAACGTGTAAGATCATGCCTCTTCGACTGTCAAATAAAAGTAGAACACATCCAAAAAGAAAAACCAACAAACTATAACCTGTGTTAACACTATATATATAATACATCTATTATATTTTATGTAACTAATCATTCAAAAAATCTTACAACTTACTTTAAATAAGAAGGAAAACCTTCTTTCCAAGGGTGAAACCCTTGCAAGAAAAAATCCCTTAGAAACTCTATTGCTCAAATCATACTCAAACAATACAACAATGCTGACCTCTATTACCATGGATTTCCCCTCTTCAATATTACTAACCCACGATGACCTGGGACTAAGCCTTTATTTTACTGTCCTGTGAGTAACAGTTTAATATCTGTCACAGTACAGAATACAATTTAGAGTTTTGATCCTCTATTACTCCCCTAACATTCCTTTCATAGACCCTCCTAATTGGAGTTCAATTCTTATCAATTCCCCCTAAAAGCTCTGTTAGGACCCAATTGCAAGGTATGGGACTTGAGTCCCACATTGAAAGTATGAGATTCTAATGTGGGGTTTATAAGGCCTTGGGCTCTCCAACTACAACAGCTAGCTTTTGTGGTGTGGTTCTCCCAAGGTTCTTATCAAGCTCCTCCTGTCCTCGAGATGGAGGGTAAAGAAAGCTTCCTCCACCTTAGATACCAGCTCCCAACTATTTCTCAAATTCTGGAAGGGACTGCAGCTCCAAGTCACCATTTGATGCAGCGCAGGTTGCAAGCTTTGCCTCCTGTTGCACCTTCAACTCATAATCTTTTGACAGTAAGGGAGGGAGTTGCTGTGCCTGCTGTCTCGAAACTTCCTTTTTCAACAGATTGACATGGAATCCAGGGTAAGTTCTGCTGTGGGAACTGGGAAGGTAATTCCAGCCTATAAGCAACTTAGTCAATCTTTTCTACCACTTTAATCAGGCCACTAAATCTGGTGCTAAGCTTCTGGTTGGGCCTTTTAGTCAATTATTTAATTTTGTAGGGTTGCCAGTTAAGAAATATCAAGTCAAGCTGTCTCCTATGCTTATTGGCTTGGGCCGTCATCTGATCCTGAGCCTCAATTAAATATCCTCTAAGTTCCTGTAACAGCTCATCTGTTTCTTGAGTTAGCCTGTTCACTTCTTCCACCTTAGTTCCTTTAAGAAACTTAGTAGAATCTTGGCCATACAGGGCCTTAAGTGGACATTGTCTCGGTTTGGTCTCTATCATTTATCTCAAATATGTCACTTGAATCTGATGAAAATATGTCTCTGTATATATCATGAATAGACTTGTACAATTTATAGATATAAAGAGAAAAAAGAAGTAAATCTATCTAATTCTGTCTCTATTTTAATGGATGCTAATCTATATAGAGAAACAAATCTTATCTCTATTTCTAATCTATCATCACGAAATCATAATAATATAAAATCTTATTAATGGCTTCAAACGGCAACAAGAGGAGAAATAATCCTTCCCACAATGGGAGGAAACAACTACGTCGAATTAGTAATATAACAAAGAGACAACTTGAAATCACATGCTCCTACAACGAGGAACAACCAATGGTTCGTCAAAGAACGCCAAACAGCAATACAAAAAAGGAGACTCACGTTTAAGTGCAGGGGCTCCAAGAACATCCAACAGTACTCCGAATCTGGGGCAAAAGGTCCCCTGGAATAGAACAACACCAGGAGGGGAAGGGGATCTTGTCTGTGCAATCGCGTCGGTGAACGAATGCTTGGAGGGTGGCGCGTACCGCTCACGTGCAGGGAGCGAAGCCACGAGTGGAACTCACTTGTAGAAAGAAAAAGGCGCGTCACTACTTCTCTGGTGACGGAACTTCAGGGAAAAAGGTAGATCGGGCACGGTGAGTCCAATGAAGGTATCTCCGGTTCTTTCGGAGCAACTTCTGAAACGACGGTGGAAGGATGTTGACGGTGGCTGCTAAGAACGCAACAAGGGCCACTAGGGTTCCAAAGAGAAAGAGAACTGTGACGGAGCAACAAACGAGTCACAGGGGTCACTAGTGTTCCATGAGAGTGGAAATTTGACCAAGAAGAGAACGGCCAAGGTAACGAGCACGGAAGCAGAGAATGAGAAATAAAAAATCCAAATAGATTTGGAAAGCCTCCGTGAGGGAGGAGAAAGTCCCTTGAGGGGGATGAGTCCCCTCACAACGGTTGCGCTAATAGAATCCCAACTAGCTCAGATACCAACTTGTATCTGATGAAAATATTTCTCTGTATATTTCATGAATACACTTGTACAATTTATAGATATAAAGAGATAAAAAAGAAGTAAATCTATCTAATTCTATCTAAATCTATTTATGAATACACGTGTACCATTGGCCTCCTGTTTGGATACCCACAACTCCTAGGTGGAGCTTTGATACCAGTGATAGGAAACTAGTATCATGAAAATTCAAGAAATGAATTGCCGCTATAATTCCCCTCTCGTGCAGCCGTTTCAAGAAGGTATCAGAAACTAGCAGAGAATGGGTACAAGAGTTACAACACAAACTGTGTATTTGACCCAACCTCTCCCTACATACAACAATTCTTATCCCTACTACCATGGGTTGCCCTCTTTTATATTACTAACCCACAATTACCCACTAATTCACACTTTAGCTAACTGTCCTATCAGTAAAAATTTAATATCTCACAAGTTAGAGACAGAGTTTTAATCCCCTTGCCAAGCCATCTTCTCATAGACCCTGCAAGTTGGATATCTAAATCTGAGGGGTAAACATTATTCCTATGAGAGAGAGAGAGAGAGAGAGAGAGAGAGGGAGACGTCTTGATCTAAAACATAAACCTAGAAGTCAGCATCAGCCAAAGGTTAGAAGGGTATGCTTGTGATCTTGTGACTGGATCTAAAAATTGCTTTTATTCTGTAATCTTGGGATAATAATTGACGACAGGCTGCCCCAAAATAAGCAAAATCTTGGCTAACCTTGCGTTTGTGTTCCAGTCTCCCTTCACTCAGATATTTAGGAATTTGGGACAGGATTATCATCGGGAAGGGACCTGCATTGTGCATATTCTTAGAAGCAGTTAAACATTAAAAGTTGACAGTTGCATGCCAGTCAGTGTCAATGAACTCCTTAAAAGAACATCAACTCTATGGGGACAAGTAGAGTAGTTGATTATAAGAAAGGAGTCGCATAATTGACCGAGTGAGTTCATTAACACTGTTATTGATTACATGAAATATTAAGAGCTTTATTTGAAATTTTTTTTTGAAGTATGATTGTTTTACCTTGAATGGTGTGATTGCCTTCAAGAGTTTCCCAAAGGAAGAGTGTTATATGTTGTGTCATTAACTTGTTAATATATTTCATCAACCCTTCTATTTTGCGGTTTATTTTCATCTTTCCACTTTCCAAAATTTTTAACATCTTTGATACAGGGACGTGTTAAGCAGAAATTATCAGCAAGGGGCAAATATGTGTCCGTAAACATAGGGCCTATCCAAGTTGTTTCCAGTGAACAGGTATTTTGGTCTTGCTTCCTTCATTCTTTTTCCCTCTCTAAATTAATTCCTTCTGGTTACCTTTTTCCTAAAGAACATGATATTCCATTTGTTTTATAGTAGATTGTGTCTCAATGCAGATTTTACCAGCTGAGCATACCTTGATAAGGAATATTTTTGTATTTTTCAGGTCCAAGCTGTATATAATGCCATGAGGAGGGATGACCGGATGAAATATTTTTTGTAGTCTGTTTGTTAGGATGTGTATAGGATGCATTTTCAAAGGATATATTAACATGCAGGCTTTCTAGTTGTTAGGCTGATTTTAATCTTTGATCAATCCATGATTGGATCTCACGTATTTTATGAAGATGTTACTTAGTATGATTTGTCTCCAATCTTAATAAATAATAGGGTTAAATAACTTTTTGGCTTAAATGCACATTTAGTCCCTCACTTGTACCCTTTGTGCAAAAATTGTCCCTAACAAAATAAAAATTGTAGATGAGTTTATGGCAGTTAGATTATTCCCAAATCTGCCCCTTCCTGTCAGGTAAAAGATTCACTGGACTGAGCGGAGGGACATCAGTGGCTCACCGTGGCCATGGTCTCTCCCCCAATTCTGAAATTTTCATCCAAACTATGTAAATTTTTAATCTGGCCCCTGTCACAGTGAATTGTGAGAGGTGGTGAGTGAATCTTTGGATAGTCAACAAAATAAATGATCATCAACTAATAAAAATAGCAAAAGCACCTGATTTAGAATCGATCTATTTAGGAAACTATTATGAATCAAAATAATTGACCAGTAGGCCAATTATAATGTCTATGGGTGAGCATTTTATTATATATAATAGCGTCATTAAATTAAATTTCGGATGTAGCAAAAAAAAATATATAATAGCGTCATTTTTTGCTACTATATTTTTTTACTTTTATGTCAACTTTTTTTCTATGTCATTTATCCCCAATTTTTCTTATCTAATTCTTATTTTCTTATCACATCACTTATAATATCTTACATTTATCTCTTTTGTATTCATATTGCTGTCTTGTATTCACCTACAACTTGAAAACACATTTGTTGATTTTTTTATCCTTATGTACACTGTCAACAAATTAAAATTGGTTAGTATCTATTATACTCAAACTAATTATATACTTCTTATGCGTATAAAAATTATTACTTATATATCAATTAATACATATTGTAGTGTTTACGAAAAACAATCTTATAATTCAAATTCCATGTTTGGATATGAAGTAGAAAATTACCGTGAGGCTAAATCATGAGGATATAATAAATTCTTATAATTTTAGCTTTTCTTTACCATAATTTTGACTTTACCGTAATTTTTATTTTTGTCTACCATAATTTTTACTCATCCTGATGTTTCATCATAAATCCAAACATGCACATAATAATCTGTTCGATCTCAGCCCCTATGTAGTTGAAATCTTGGCTCCACCCCTTACTAGACATGAGACAAAGTAAAAGTAATTAAGAAAGAGAGATAAAGCAACGAACAAACTAGTGAGAAAAGTATCAATGTGTAAGGACGCATGTATGGTAAGTAATCACAGGAAGACATTGATTAAAATGAATTCTGGAAGGATAATAGAGAAATTATCTGCCTAGAAATAAATAAAGTTTTGAGTCTCACTGTAATACAAGACAATGGAAAAAAAAAAATGACGATGAATATATCAAGTGTAACAAACAAAAGTTACGTTCTAAGTTCTAACAGAAACTCTTAGCATCGGTGCGGTTATAGGATGGTGGTATCTGGAAATGCCAAAGCCTTCCAACTCCCTTCACCAAGTTCTTCTTGCAAAGGAACTCCCCAGCGTAAACCTTCTCCACCTTCCGATCCACGTCGTGTAGGAACACGTGCGTTACACCGGATCCCTTCCGGTTCCTTGCCATCACTGCGGCCGAGAACACGGCAGCCATGCGGCCGGGAGCCTCCGCGTAATACCCTTTAGGCGCGTCGATCATGATCAGATCCCACTCAGTCTCATACACCTCGTCAGGTAGATTCTCCAGCGCGAGCCTGCAGGCCCGGTTGCCACGCAGGAAGGCTTTATTCGGGGAGCACGCGGGCTCGGACCGTGACGACGAGAGTAGCGCGTGGGCTTCCCGAAGCTGGGTGCGGTACCGAACGGTGTGGGCTCGCAGGCCCGGCTCGTCCTTGAGGACGGTCTGGACCCACTTGGGATCCTCCTCCAGGAACAGCGTGTTGCCACCTGGGTTCATTGAGGCCCACATGAGGGAGTCATGGCCCAGCCCAAAGACTAGGAAGTTGCTGGGTCGGCCCATTGATTTGAGCACGTCGAAGCTGATCTTGATCTCCGACACTGATTGTTGAGGGGTGACGCGAGAGGTGGCGTAGTGGAGTATGGCCCTCAGCTGGATCGGCGTTGGGTTGTAATCCTCACCAGTTTGGGTTCGTGTCTTGATGATCCCCGGCGCTAGCTGGCACATGAACCGTCTGTCGGAGGCTGTGATCGCGGTGGCTATGAACAGCACCGCTCCTATCAAGCCCACTATAGCCAATCCCAGGAACCACCGTCTCTCAGGGAGAGGATACCGCTTCTTCATTTCTCAAATCTTGGCAGCTCGATCGTGTCGCATCTAGTGATGGTTTTGTGTTGTGTTGTGTATCTTTGTGTGTTGTAACGAAGAGAAAAGGTAATATAATATGGCTACGTTGTGTAGCATGTAGCACTGACAATGTGGTGTCTTGTGTTTTAAGGGAAGTTGATGAAGGTGGTTTGATTTTGTCAAATGATGGATGAGGATGAGAGCAATGGCAGGGTAACGAGTATAAGTGGGGGTTCAAGCAAAAATGAGATCTGGGAATATGACAACTTTTTCTTTTTGTATATGAGAGACATTATTTTTGGTGATTGGTGTTTAAGAATTATAAATTATTGGCTTTTTATTTCTTTTTTGGGTCTGTGGGGCCTGAGGTTCGAATGTCCCAATTGGTGGGAGGTGGGCTGCCGCATGGCAATGAGATTGGAATGTCAATATGTCATTATAGGGTAGGAACCGGGCATAGAATGATGTAATTATTCAGTCTGTACTTTTTTTAGTTAATTAAATATCATAATTTTTTTGAAAAAGGAGAATAATATAACATAGAAAGTAAGAGTGAGTACAAAACCAGGCTAACAGAGAGCCAGCCAAAGGAAACAACAACAACAAGAAACTAAAAGTAAAAGAAGATGGCAAAACAGTGCCAAAAAACAAACAAAGCAAAGGACAAAAAGCTAGCACTACAACAGCAAAGGAATTAAAAGAACTCTAAACAGAGGAGCAAAGGACGAAGGCATTGCAAGCAGCACAAGGCACCACGCAAATCATCACAGACCAAGTCAAATCCACCATTCTCGGTTGCCATCCACCACCGTGCGACGAGGACAGCTTCCAAATATTGAAACCGCTCAAGTGCAGCAGGAAAGAAACACCCCTAGGTGAGGGGGAAACTGCAACATAACCAGAAATAAACCCCTGCAATATGACCTCAACCCAAACCGAACCAAATTAGCAACCGCAACAAAACAGTAAAACACCAGCTCCATTATATATCCGAAAATCAGAGGTGTGAACAGCTAATTTCTTATCAAAGACCAGATTTCAAACTGGCGGTTGCAGCCAGATTTGGCAAGATAGTCAGCCAAGTGGTTTGATTCTCTGAAAATATGTCAGAGCCCTAAGCAATCAACTTCAATACAGAGGGAATCAATCAGATTAAGGTCTTGAATCAATTTCCAATGCCTATTGACTCTATTATTAACCCATCCTACGGCGAGTGCAGAATCACTCTCAATGAGGATATGCCTAAGCTGAAATTGTCGGCAGAAGATGAGTGTGTGTATGAGTGTGTGTACGATAGCTTTCACCTCCGCTTCAAAGGCCCATAGCTCCCCAATAGGTTTTGAAAACATACCTCTGATTTGTCGTCCTGCATCTTTGACAATTCCCCAAATACCACTCTTTCCGGGTGTGCCATGTGAGGATCCGTCAACATTGAATTTTAGAGTCCCCGCCGGTGGAGGAATACATTGATTGCTGCGAATTTTTACCTTTGGAGCTTTCAATCGAATGTCCACAAAGTTCAGTAAGAAATCGCTACTAGCATACGGACATTCTCTCCACCAAGCTTTGATCCACCAAGTAATCCGAGAAATATGCAGGTCTCAAATCAGTTCCAGCAAAAATTCTTTATCCTGAAAAATGAAATCGTTGCGTCCCAACCAAATGGACCAGCAGAGCGAGTAAGGGATCAATTCCCATAAACCCTTGTCTGGTTTTACTCTTAAATCTTCCCATTCATCCAGCTGACCTTACTTGGAGCCTGGACACCACCATGCCACTCCTTCACGATTGAGAATGTTGTACCACAAGGGACAGGTCTTACCGCAGGCTAACATCAAATGAGTGACCGGTTCAACTTGCAGACCGAATAAACTGCAGCGGCCTTCGTTGTCAAGTGCTATCCCTCTCTCCACAAGATTACCTTTGACTGCAATTTTATTATTCACCGTTTGCCAAAGGAAAAGTGTCACTTTTGGCGGGATGATTTTGCGTAGGCGTTTGGGAATGTTCCAAACACCCTGTATAGGAGATAAGAGTCGAAGTTCCATGGCTTCACAGATAGTCTTGACTGAAAAAAGTCCTCTATGATCGCCACTCCACAGAATTAAGTCTGGACCAACACTTAATTGCTGTTGGTTTACAAATAGTTATTAAAAATGGTGCGGCGCTGAGAAACCAACATAACGATTTCATGATCAAGTGATTACTTGATGAAGAATTTTTTTTCCTCAATGCAAGTTGCTAAAACACTCCAAAAAGCTCTTAATAACTATTGAGAAGTTGTGGACAATATACGACGATAAAACTAAGGGAGTTGAACGAATGAAATGGATGAATAAGAGACTGAAAATAAATGGCTAAAAACATAATAAATAGAGCATAGGAATGGTAAAGATCTAAAAGGTTGTATAGACAAAGTAAGGTGCTGAAAGGTCAAGTGCTGAAAGTATAAGACAAAAGGAAATGCAGAAAATTCGTAGATTTCGATTGATTTTTGAGTTGTGTCTTATATAAATGACTCTTCCACTATTTGTAGAGGTAAAATTCAGCTAACTTACAACATTTGATAATTACCTGCCACACTACTTGAAAACAGTTTAGTGACGACCGACCAAATCTGTCGCTACATGGGTTAAATCGATCGCTAAAGCTAGTAGCGACCGATTTAGCAATCGAAGTTGGTTCATTGCTATAACGTGAGTAGCTAATCTTAGCAACTGATTTGTAGCGATGAAAATTAGCAACTGATTTAGCGACATAAATTAGCGTCAAAAGTTAGCGACTGATTTAGCGATAGAGATTAGTAGCGGATTTTAGTGACAATTTCATCCATAATTTAGCGACGGATTTAGAAATTTAGTGATGAGTTTAGTGACGAAAATCAATATAAAACTAGCAATAACAACTTATTAGTTTTCTGACGGATTTTATTGTGAGAGAAATATGCATTTAACATCAAACATGTAATAACCATAATCATCAAAATGTTTGGAAACGACAAGACACTCAATTTTAACATATCCACAAATTCATCACAAAAAAATATCATGCACTACTTAAACTAGTCTAGTAGTTACAAAGTAGTCTATTACATTAAACAAAGTCTGTTACATTAAACATAGTCTATTACATTAAACATAAAAACAAAGTGTGGCAAAGTTTTAATAATTCATCAATTACCACCAAGATCCTCCTCAATCTCCGACTCCTCTTGAATTGTGGTTGGCATTGGTGGTTGTTGCATCGTTTCCATGATTTGTAGTATCATTCTTTGAGTCTCTCCAATAATGTGTTTCTTAATTGATCAAATTCTAATCTCCTTAATTGATCAAAACCTTTGCCCCCTAACTAAAGCACCCCACCTGTTGCAAAAAACAGACAAAGCTCCAAAGCCAAAGTTACAAAAAAACATACAACATAAAAGATAGAAAGACGCCACAAGAGTAACAAGTTGAATTTCTAGAATCCTTGAAGCACAAAAGAAAACGGAGACAACGGCAGGAACAGTAGTAATTGTAACACCCTCTAACCCCCGTGTAAAAATTATAGCATAAATCAGAGTAAAATGCATAATAAAGAGGGTATCACATTTATTCTCCAGAAACATAAATCAAAACATCTGCCATGCTCATAATATATATATAAATTTCAACTTTGATGTCTCATCATCATATGCATAGCACAACGGATTTGTTTCAACTCTCAAAATAAAACATAATCCAAAAATAAATAAGAGAGTTCATAAATTATCTCCTAACATCCAGGTACAATACTAAACGTTTCTCCGTGTTACATAACAGAGCATGACTCCCCTAACTAAACCATAAATGAAAGACTAGCTCCTCCAACTAACCCTCGCGAGAAGCTCCATTATCCTCGGTACCTGAGCGATGTCGCATATAACATCATTCCAACATAAGGGTGAGAACTCATATCGTATAGATAACCATAATAATAAGTAATTCAAAAGCTTATAAAAATATCCATAAATACCTCATACACAATTAAGAAAATAAATCATGAAATTTAATATAATCATTTAATTTCACAATATGCCAATACTCCGTAATTATAGCTCAGATAAAGCAAATATAAATATCTCCAATTACCACAACAACAAATTCTCCAAAAATATTGCAGTTATCATTATTTAACATCAACGGCTCCCTACCGTAACATATATGACTCAAGTGTGACTCCGTGCAAATGCCTTTGGTACCAAAGTTGTTATCCTTAGCGATATCACCGCGTCCACTCCAGACAGATAACCACCAATAAAACCCTCTCTCTAGGATTTCAAAACCATCCAGTTTTAGGATAAGTCGCTAGGCTTCACGAGAACTAGTAAACATTGCATCTTGACAATTATACAGTGTATTATGCAAAACTCAACTAACATATGCATATTCAGACCATCTCCAAGTCTTAATTATTTTAGTATATTCATCACCAACTCAACAATTCAAATCATCTCCAATTTCACAAAACGCACACTTACATGTTATCAATCACACAACTTGCAATCACAGTAACTTAGCAACTTAACACATAACATCAATTCAGAAACATCATATAATGAACTACTAAACAAATGTAAAGTAAATATAATTCATATATAACAGGTTCTGCAACTATTATACAAAAACTGGTTTCTTCCTAATTTTCCCAAAAAACTCGCCATCTCCCTGCACCATCCCCCTCATGCGCGCGCTACCGCGCACACCACTACCTACATGCGCCACCTCCCTCGCGCGCAACCCTCGCCATGGTCGCGCACCACCGCGCCTTGCGCATCACCTCACACGCGCACCACATCTTTTTCCGAAAACAACATTTGCACCTAAAATGACTCATTTTATTCAAAACAGTTATAAACTGTACGCAACTTTGGCGAATTTTTAAATGCCTCAAATACACTCATAAAAATTCAATTTTTTTTATCATGACTCCGTATACACGTTTTGTAAATCCCTGTGAATTTTCAAGGCGAAATTCGAAATACAAAATTCAGGAAAAATATAACACTAACAGTGGTTCGTAAAAAAAAGGGACACCTTAACCCATGCGCACTGTGGATACTCCTTTTTGTCCGGGTTAATAGTTTGAATTTAAAAATTATTAATAACTTAATTAGGGATATAAAGTTAGAGTGAACTCTTTAGTATTAGTGATCAAGTGAGTTAATTTATTTTTGATTTCTTAACCATGTAGCAATAATTAAAAAAAATAGAATGTCTGGTTAGTGGGTCTTTAGCCCATATTTTTTTTTTTACCAGAAATGCTTTGCCAATTAAAAAAAGTGTGTGGTTAGGCCCATTTTCGACCAAAAATTGCTCATGAGAAGAAAATGATAAAATTGATATAAAAACAAAAAGAAAAGAAAAATAATGGGATAAAGATGATCAGCAGAGCAAGTGGGTTCCGAATCCTTCAGAAGTAAGTATAGCCATCCCCTATAAATAGAAAGTTTTTTTTACTTTCTGGGGGGACCTAAGATTGAATACACAAACCATTATTAAAAAATAGAAACTTGGTCTGATAGGGGGGAAGCATTAAGATAAAAAAAAAACGTAAGATTGAGTCTGAAACTGAAAAGAGAACAAAGCTTTCACTAAGTTATTTTTCTTTCTTCCTTAAGACTTTATTATATCAGTTGTTGTTCTGTAAATCCATTTCCTTTTCACTTTTGTGTTGTTCCTGTTACATCCTTTATAGTAAAAGAGGAAATAAGAAACCAGACTAAAATAGATACATGAGGATTAAAAAAAAAAACTAAGAAATACTTAAACCAACAAAACAGAAATACAGTGATAAACAAGTCAAGAACAGTGCAGGAAAGGGGGAGGCCAAGTCCTTCACGCCCTCAGTGAGTCACCGCCAGAGGATGGTGGCTCGGAGTTGTGGCGGTGTGTTTTCGGATCACCTTCACTAACCCTCGCCGGAGCATCGCCGAAAGGTGGTGGCTGCGTTGTGGTTGTGTTGCTGCTCTGATTCTCCTCTTTCCCCACTCAAGACAGATCTGAGTGTTTTGACACCCCTCTCAGATTCGCGTTGCTCTCGCCGGACCGCCGCCGAAAGGCGGCGGCTTCGATGTTGTAGCGGCCCTCATCAGCCTCGCTGTGCCCTGCCATGGCTGCGGCCACCGTGGCCATGCGCGCATAAGAGAAGGCCGGCGTAGGCTAGGGTTTTAAAAAAAAACAGAGAAAGGAAGAAGAAGAGAAACAGGAACGAAACAGAAGAGAGAGAGAGAGATAACGTAAAAACAAGAAAAAATATGAGAAAGGAACCGTTTGGAAAGGCTTGGGATTTATTCCCTTTTATGTCTCAATCGGTTATCTTACTTTCTTTTATTTTTTTTACCCAATGAACACATCTGATTTCACCATGGCCAAAGGCCCGTTCCTTTTCTTTCTCTAGTTTGTTTCTAATTTTTATTTTTTTCCTTTCTTTCCTCACTTCTTTTTGGGCTAGTCCGCTGCTCCCTTTCTTGGTCTCTTCATAGCATATTTTTATATGTATATGATGGGCTTTGTTTTTGAATCATGGCCTAGTTTCGGTTTTTGATACCATTATAGGGACATATTGCTCTTAACCATTAAAATGTGAATAATTAGGGGCTGTATTTGCTTTTTTTTTTTTTTTTTCTGATTAATTATTTTCTTAAGAAAAATCCCAAAATATGTTTTCTTCAATGATGTCAAGAACTCATAATGAAATGTTAAGGTTAAACCCTCTTTGCAAATAAAATCATAAAAACAAATCATTATCATTTTTCAAATGAATTAATCTTTTGAAAACTAAAAAATATCATAACCAACTCATGTTTTTTACCAAGAACTACGTAGCCTTGATTTTCTCTGTTGATAGAGAATACGTAGGCCCGGGGTCACTCCCGCCAGGCACTCCAAACAAAAATCTAAATTTTGTTCTTCTTTGTAGAATAATCTTTTCATCACACTAGCAACTTGTAAATATATATATATATATATATTTTAAATAAAATACAAGACGTTTTCTTAAGGGTAAAATAAATGATTTAGAAAGCTAAGAAATTTTGCATAATTGACATAGGTAACCGTTTCTTAACGGACGTTGTAGGGCGCTTTCGCCCTATACGTAACCGACTCCCGAATCTAGATTTGGTTTCTATTATTTGGGTTCTCTTATGTTCTCCCTAAAAACATTAGTGGCGACTCTTCTGATACTTGATTAGTCCCGCTGCGACCCCCGGTTGCGACACTCACTAAAATGCGTATAGCTTGAGCTACATAGGTCGGAACGACGTGAAACCAGTGGAAAAAAAATTTATAACAGAAAGAGCTACAACTTTTACGAAGACTACTTCTTCAAATTCGGCCATTAACACAGCTCGATCCTTATTTTTCTTTTCTTTCTATTTTTCTATTTCACTTCTATCCCCTAATATAGTAGTACTAGTGGGCTCCACTCCATATATCACCTAAACCGAACAACCTTATCTAATTTAATCTTATATCACTCAAATAAAAATTAAGTAAATTACTCACTTCATATATCACATAATCACTTAATTATCTAATAAAATCACATAATTACCATATATCATAATAATAATAATTAAAATACAATAGTAAATAACCTAATAACGGAAAAAAATAATGGGGTGTTACAGTAATGTTTTTCAAAACCATAATAAACAATCCAAAGCCTAACGTTAGTTATTCAATTAACCCTCTTAATTGAAAGTTCGTTATATTACAGTCTATGTTAAACTAGGGTTAGTTATTCTAATGACCCTCTTTACTCAAGGTTAAATAAATGATAGTCCTAGTTAAATTATGGTTACCTATTCTAATGACCTATTAACCTAAAGTCAAGTATTCTACAACCTCGGTTAAATTAGGGTTTGGTATTTTATAATCTATAGTCCTGACTAAATTAGGGTTATGTTCTAGTGACTCTCTTAACCTAAGATTAGTTATTCTATAGTCTCTAGTTAGGGTTATATATTCTAATGACCCTCTTAACTTAAGGTTAGTTATACTACAGTCTCGATTAAACTAGGATTAGTTATTCTAATGACCTTATAAATTTAAGATTATATCCTGATTAAACTGGGGTTATCTATTTTAATGAACCTCTAAACTTAATGTTAAATGTACTATAGTCTCGGTTATACTAGGGTTTTCTATTCTTTTGACCCTCTTAACCTAAGCTTCATCATTCTATAGTCCCTATGGTTAGTAATTAGAGATATTAAATATAGGGTTTTCTTTGATTTAATTATCATATTTGAGCATCTCCAATGAAGATCTTAAGTTGAGATCTTAAAATAAGATTTGAATTTAACAAGATCTCATTATTGGAGTTATCCTACATGGCATGAGATCTTCGCCGCCTTAACTCATAACCTTCAAAAGTTGGATCTTAAATAAAATAATCTGTTTTCTCTTTCATATGATTTGCTTCGTTTATTTTTATCTGAGTTTTCAAATAATGTGATGCAAATGCAAGTTAGATGTTTTTGTCACTGCATTCATATTCTACAACTGTTTTCATGCTAAAAACGCTAAATGGATCGATTTTATTTTTCTCTTTTGGCTGAGTTCTAACTCTTAATCTATGATATCGTTTTCTTGTTTTTGTCATTGCATTCATATTCTACAACTGTCTTCATGCTAAAAACGCTAAATGGATCGATTTGATTTTGCTCTTTTGTCTGAGTTCTAACTCTTAATCTATGATATCGTTTTCTTGTTTAAAGTGTAAAAATAAAATAATATGTTGCTTTTCGTCGGCCACTAAATGCTTGTAACTACAGTTTCCGTTCGACTATATTTGATAGTCCTCCGGCGAGGGACCCCGACTCGTAACTATACTTTACGATCATATCGTTGAGCTTTTGGAGTTGACTCAAGATCACAATGACATATAGGATGAGCAAATGCAAGAAAAAAAATTGTAGAAGCATTTTGGTTGATTGTATGCCCTTGAACAAATATGTGACAAAAAGTGGCACTCATGCTGATAAACTGATACGTTATCCACAAATATATGGTATGCTCGAAGTAATATAAAAGATTGGTGAACCACGTTGATTGTGGGAAATACCAATTCACACAATAAAAGAGTTGTTTAGAGCACAAGAATTTAAAAAGAAATGTATATTTGATTGGTAGATGAACTAGTTTCATAAGAAAAGAAGAGATTATGTTTAAAGACCAGCACTTGGGTTTAGATTTCCCAAAACAAGTTATGTTTCAAATAAAAGAGAATATATGAAGTTCATAAAATACATTATATGGTTGATCTAGCCTAATTCTTTAAGTGTTGATTCCTAATTCATTATATTGAAGATGAAGTTCTGACTTTCAGGCCATCGACTACTAGTCTCCACCCTTAATCCTAAGGTGTAGACAACTAATCAATCCAATCTTAGGTCCCTTATTCTAAACCAAACTCTCATTTATTGAAAAGAATAAGCAAAACAACTTGTATGCATTCAAGCTAATATTAAATAAGGGATATAGACTCGTAGAAGAAAACTTTTATTCCATATAAACTGATAAACTAAAACATAACAAAGTTAAAGGTTCACATCTCAAGTGCTAAAAGGAAATTAGCCAAGCATGACTAAGAAGGTCATAATCTAACCTGAGAAGAAGCCTTACAAAAAGCTCAAAGACAACTTACAAAAGTCTAATTTATAGGAAAAAACATGCGAGCAAGCACCCATGTGCGTCCCACTTCTGTGCGCACATGCGTGCAAAGAAGCAAAGGTACTGTCTTTGCATGCATGTGTGTGCCATATATGCATGCACAAGCGTGCATCTTCAATTCCAGCTTCCAAGCCACTGACCTGACACACATGTGTGTGAGGCTTGTCCATCGGATGAGTTCAGACGGATTCAGGCCAATATGTCAGTTTCAAACAGTTGAAATCACAAAATAGTCTAGATTTGCCACTGTCCACTGATGGTCTTGGTTTTCGCAGGTTTCGAATTGAACAAGCTAGGCTTTTCGGGTGGGTTCAATCGAATATCATAAAACCAGAAATCCAAATAAATCACTAAAATGAAGATGAGATTGGGAAAGAAGGAAAGCAATAAATCAGCAAAATCATAATCTGTTCAACAGAACCTTAAACAACTCATTAATACAAAACACAAATAACCCAAAATCTTCAAATCGAAAGGGAAATTTCTACATAAATAGGTCCCAAACACAGAAAATCACCACTTATTGTAGAGATCTTCATCACTGTCTTCTTGCATGCTTCACCAGTACGATGGAGATCAAGCACCACAGTGACAATGAGAGAGATCTTCATCATCGACGCAGAAGGAAGGAACCTTAATCAACCAAAGTGTGGCTAGGATTTCTTTGATGCTGCGAGTGGGGAGAAGAGAAGAACGGTTGTGGGTGGGTTTGAGAGAGTGTGGCAGCTAGGGTTTAGGGTTGGCGATGTTGAGAGTGATGAGAGATTGAGAGAGACAACAACTAGGGTAGGGAAAGATGTTGAGAGTGATGCGAGATTGAGAGAGACGACTAGGGTTTGGAATAGTTGAGAAACTGAGGGTTAAAAGAGAGTATTTATAGTGGGTTGGGCTAAAGGAGACTAGGGTTAGTATTGGGTTGGGCCCTTTTTTGTTCTCAGACCTAGTTCAGTCGATTCGATCAATCTGGAGCTCAAACTGAAACCACATGAACCTAGTTTTTTCAACCGAACCACTCGAGAACCGAACTGAACCGCCTATTTCTTCAAAACAAGTTGTGGTTTGACCAGGTTTGGTCGCTCTGATTTTTTTTGGACATGCCTAATGTGCGTGTCATATGTTCACGCACATGCGCACCAACCTTGCTGGAATCATCTTTTCTTCATTCTTCAGCTCACATTACCCAATTTAATGCATTTCAAGGCCTTCAACAGCTCTTACACCCTTTATTTCCTAGTTCTAAAACCTCTTGGTCCTTAATCATCATCAACCTTTGTCATTCTCCTCCGAGAAAGATTTCATAGGCAAAGCTCCATTCTTCCATCAAGAGCTATTAATGAGGGTTGCACACTGAACATACTATCAAGCCATCTTTGTAACCATAAAACACCAATATAATGCACATTAAGCCATGAAAGTTCATATTATGGTTAACAAAAACTTCCTTCACAAAATACCCTCAAATGCTCTAACCACTACACCAAGGACTATAATGCAAAAAGACTCAATCCTAAGGACTAAAAAAGCAATTAAAGACTCAAAAAGAACTATTATGCAAATGATGACTCTAAAAGACAAAAAGACTTAAATATAACTGAAGACTCTAATTAAGAACTAAAAAGATAAGAAAAACTAAAGAAAACAAAAGAAATCAAAGGGAAAAAAAAGGCCATATAATTCTTGGTCATCATATGCCTTTGAAATTTTCTTTTTAGGTAGTGATTTATGTAAGCATGGTGCTCATTTACGTTAATATTTGATTTTGATTCATAATGAAGGTGATTGGTTTTTTTGAATGGTTTGAGCATGATGAAGCAAGATCTTCTTCAGCTGCAACCTTTAAATCGCCTCCTGCAACACCTCTATCTACGGAATTTGGTAGTATCGCTATGTGTGGTTATCCGTACATGGTGCTGCATGCTTGGACGAAGAAGGTTGAGAATGCGCAGAAGCAAATTGAGGCTAAGAGAAGAAAAGTTCCTGACAAGAATATATTGTTGCTAATTTCATGGATACTCAATGTAATCTTGTTCAAGTAGATGTTTTAGAAATTTTCAATATGATGTTGATCCCCATAGTTTACAAGCTATGGCACAAAAGAATACGTCAATCTATTTTACTATTGCAAAATAGAATACGTCAATCTATTTTATTTGTTTTCTATGTCAAGTAATCTTTCATTGTTAGTTTGTTAACCATGGAAATTCAATCTTTGGGTTGCAGTTGATTGTACAAGTTTACGCATATTTATTTGTTATACAAAATTTACGAATATTGAGTTCTTCTATCCTACTCCACTAGTAGAGGGTGGCGTATGAATGTAGAATAGTTGGGCCGAGGTCCATTAAACGTGTGACATAAAGTTAAAGTACAAGCTTGTGATATGAAGTGATTGTGTACAATGATGCAAAGTTGAAATGCAACGTGTGAACAAAAAACTGAAGTGCAAATTGACATAAAGTTAAAGTGCATAATGAGACGCATGGACATAAAGATAATGTGCATCCTGAAAAGTGTGAACATAAAGTTGAAGTACATTGTGAAGTGCATAAACATAAAGATGATGTGCATCGTGAAGCACATTTACTTAAAGTTTTCAAGTGCTTCGTGAAACGCGTTAACATAGTACTCCATTGCGTAATCTTCCATTGTTGGTTTTCTTGTGTCTTGACATCCCCATGTATATAGTTTTGTGCCTTCAACATAATAGAAGCTGGAGATTGTTTGAGGTACTCTTCTTGATTCTCTTGAGCATCGATTTCAAAAGAGGGACATTGAAGAACTTGTCTTGATTCAACCTACGGACTAATGATTGTGTACATTTTGAGAAAAAATTCCAATTAAATTTAAGTTGTTTATAAATCTGGGGATATTAGATTTCTGCTCTGGTGAACCCATAACACTTGCAAGTGCCCACCTTTTAATTGAAACTGTAATTCCTTCGAAGACCCATTTGGGTACCCTGTTTCTTGTCTCCATTTTTTTGCTGCAAGTTTCTTAACGTGACACACCCTCAATGATCTTAGACTCTAGTGTAAGAGAAATCTATTAATTCATAAACACAAGAATTTCTCTTTCGTTTGATACCTGATGGGAAATTTGGAATGTTGGAAAACGGAAACAAAAATACTTGTTGGGGATGCTGAATAGTAAAATCTGTAATTTTAATGTAGAAAAGTGAAATAGTTCCCATTCACAAATAACCAATGCAGCAACAACAAATCAGCATGAAGAAAATAATTAATTAACACAGTTAAAAAACTGCAGCAAAAAGATGGAGGATGAAGACCAGAAATTAGAGAGAGAAGAAAGAAGATGAAGAAATGAAAGCAGGAAACAACAGCGTGAAGCTAGTTTCCATTCCAACAGCGTGAAGTTTCTGCTTCCGCAATAAAAGGATGTCATAAAGAGAGATGCAGATAGTCAAGGTAGAGCTCCTAATCACAATAAAGGTGCTGAAATTTAAAAAAGGAAACAACAACGTGAAGCTATTTTTTTTTTAAAGGCCAAAATGAATTAATGGGGCCCATTACAAACAAATCGAAAGAAAGAAAAGAAATACAAAAGGAGAAAGGACAAGAGGAGTAATCTAAACGATCACGCTAGATCAAGAATAGATCAATATAGATAGCAAGTATTAATTTATAAGGCCTTCATTATGAGAGCTTAGGCACGAGACATCAGAAAAATTAACATGCTGGTGTACGGTCAGCAGTAAGACCGGTTATGAGGAACCCCTTCAAAAAATTCTCACAAATTCTTTGCAGTTTCTATCCGATTCCAGAACCAAGTTATTTAATTTCTTGCCAACCGTCCTCTGCTTAGATTGGTCCAAATTAGTAGAGTACAGACCAATACGGTCGAAATCTTAATGAACAAAGAGACATCTAACTAAGCCCCTGAAATTATCTCAGATTAGTCCTTTAATTTAATAGTGTACTAGTTAATCTTTATATTTACCATACCCTTATTCAATCAGTGCTTACGAAATAATCTATACACGAATGACTAATATCTTTCAAAAGAAAAAATGTCATACAAGTTTCATAAACTGATACTAAACTTGTAGACAAACTAGGGGACTATTGCAAGTGAAGAATAATTCCTATGATTAAGGATAAGTATGCTTTTACGTCATAATAAATGCGAGGAGGAAGAGCTCCTTTCACGTTTCCTCCACTGAAAAGCAAAATTTAGCTTTTCCATGTAAATAATCGGAAATCAAACTGCAACCCAAACAAAGTTGCCTATTGACGCAATGTGTAATTGACAAGCTAACCCCCTACTTGATATCTCCATCAACAATATTGGTCAGACAGGGAAACAAAATATATACGCAAATGGCAGAAACATGTCAAACACTAGTACTTTCAGTAATGACACACACAATAAAGGACTCCCAGAAACCTAATATCATCATCTGCAAGGGGTGCTAAACATACATGACCCTGTAAAGATTCTACGATCATTAACATCAATTCAATGATACAACATGAATTATCCACACACTGCTTCACACAATGACACGACAGAAAGGTTTTCGTAATGCCTGTGCATACAAACCTAAACGTGGAATAACAAGCAGACATGTTTGGACTAAACCCAGAACTATAATGTTATCCTAAATAATATCCAAAAACCTGGAATCTTCAAATGCGTTTGAGGTATCTATTTATCTGAAGTTATACTTCAAACAGACAGTTCAGAACGAAAAAAACTTAAAACTGGAACCTGCAATCACCTTTCTGCCAGGAAGGCTGGCAGACAAATGAATCATAACAATCCACAAAGACTAAAATACCATCTAAGTTAATACAACAAGTTGACACATAATGAGAAGGTGCCTGACTTGACAACTGCTGCAACATAGAGGACAACACGACTCACTGTCAGACACCCAAATTGAGCAAAAGCTGGATGACAACTCTGGACCTTCTCAACCCTCAAACATGTCCTAGTACTCACTGGAACAGTAAATAGTTGCAAATCAAAAATTGCACTGATACGAAGGAAATTAAATAGGCACATATGAAGTTTTAAAAAAAGGCCAAACAAATGACAGGAAGAACAAGCAAAGCTTATCCAAAGAATCCACTTAACTGACTTCCCAACAGCTTGCCATTTAAAAATATTCATTACGTTACAAAGCTGCTCTAGGAAAAATAATTGCTGCAGTAAGGAATGAAGGTTGGTAAAATGAAAACGCTTTACACAACAAACCTGATCATTTTGATCTGGAGATGGTGAAGAAGATTTTTCTGACTCAGCTGGTTTGTCAGCACCACAGTTCTGTCTGTTGCATTTGGTTCTAAAGGGATAATTAATGTTATTACATTTTTCGCACTTCCAGCTTCCCTCAGGCATCTTTTGCTCTGAATGGCAAGTACAAATAAACAGTTATTAACAGTTGCTTTTGTAACAGATAATGGAAGTAGAGACAAATTTCAGATGCAACTTACTAGAGTTTTTGTCAGACTTTGAGGCCTGCATCACAATATTCATATCCAACAAGATTAAAAATCAACCACAAACTTAATCATTAATGACATTTTTTCCTGGATAAAAAAAATTAACGATGATCCATCAGAAAAAATAGAGATGAAGGTTGCATACCTGGGATCCAGGCTTTGGTGTGTTGCACTTTCTCATGTTGCAGACAGTTCTGAATGAGAAATTGACGTTACCACATTTTGGACATGTCCAGTCATTGTCACGAGTTGCATCTACATGGAGAAGGGGTGGATAAAACAAATAAATAAAGAATAGTCCAATTGAACCAAAGAAGACACATAAGCTATACGTAACAAACCTGCGCCCTTTTTCTGTGCCTTGTCATCATGAAAAAATCCTGGCCTGATACCCTGCATTGGGAAGTACAAACTATCAAATTCCATCTTGCAAGTAAATCCATGAAATTGCAGTTTCAAGAAGTATAGCTTCTTCAGCATATCAATGGATCTATCACTATCCAACTTTAAAGAAGAAAAAATGAATATACATCCTGACTGTGCAACCATAATGAATGCTAAGTAAACCAATTTCGACTACCTATGAATGATTATAAAATCAAATTAGTTCCTCTCATTTCTCAGGTCTCACCTACTATACCCCATGTATATGTTTATGTTTGGGTGTGTCTGTGTGGCTTGCAGTATATTTGTAGTAATATTTAAAAAAAAAACTACAAAGTTTGATAAATGGCAATCCATGTGAAGATATCAAGAAAGGAAACAAAATAATTAAAAAATGCATCATTCCAGCAGTGTTGTGAAAAATTGAGTATTCTTCAGCTCATACCATTGTTCCAGGTCCAATAGGGACACCAAGGCCATAGCGATCCAATAGTTGCGGCATGCCATAGATGCCACCTGCCAAAGAAACCTAAAGTTAATATTAACTGCAAAAGTAGTATACCAACAAAACATATTACAAAAGAACATGAAATCAACAATCAATATAAAATGTGAATTCCAATAACTTCTTCGTTGTTTTCCCTTTCAATAATTTCCTTCATTAATTGAAAAAAATTATATAATTAAAGAAGTGTGACATACCAAATTAAGAAACTACTTTGACTTGAATGACAGAAAATAATAAAAGCAGAACATACCATTTCCCACCATGGATCCACTAGGGTAGGGTGTTGGTCCAGATATATGCAATGGTCTATAAGGACCGCCACCAGAAAGACGACTTCCATAATTGTATGGATATGCTGATCCCCCAGAAAATGGAACATCATAGGGAGGAATGGATGATCCATTGAATAGAGAAGACCCGTATGGTGGGACACCAAGATATATTGACGATGGAGTATTAGAACCTAAATAAGGAGCTGCGGATGAGTAACCCTGAGGAGCTTGTAGCAGCTTGGCAGCAGATTTCTGTAAAGAGGTTTATGAATAAGGAGATCGGGAAATATAAGTAACTTCAAAGGAAAGAATGTGCTTAGACCAATGCCCAAGCCCACCTAAATTGTTATTAACTTATTACTAAGCTCATCAAGAGTATATGAGCATGTCATAAGCTCATCAAGAAGTGCACTGTGTAAAATATATGTACATCCTTTGTTATGCATGCATAAACAATCAATTTTCCCGCCCTCTATTTTACCCTCCATTTGGGAAGAACAAGAAACACAACAATGAACAAAAATAGGAATATTAAAAACACAGTAAAAGAACCATAAAGAAATATAGAGAAGAGGGGATGACTACTAACAAGGCTACTGACAAGACAGCACTTATTCATCAAATAAATGAATCTTTGTAAATCATCTCCTAGATGAAAATCACATATCCTCTTACCGAATTATGATCAGCCGGCCTTGGTTGGGTGCAATTACGCATATTGCAGGTTGTCCTAAACGAGAAATTGACGTTGCCACAGCTAGGACATGTCCAATCATCTTCCCTACGACTCCCTACAAACAAAAACCAATTAAAATGCACCAGAGAATCATGTGAGACATGCCACGGAGGAGAATCACATTGATAGAAGTAATTTTCGGCATTTGATTCTCATAAACAACTATTGGTAAAAGTGAGTTGAAAGTTATGCAATTACATTTGCATACGTTTACCACAAAAGTAATTTTAGTACGAAAATAATATAAATTTTTTAACAAGAGCTAAAATCACTGTCATGTTAACTCAAAAGCAAGGTCTGTTTGCTTTGGTCATAACCGGATTTTGAAAACCCGAAGTCCTTCAAAGAATTTCGCGTTCTAATAACGAAAAACCATGTTAGGGAAGATTAAGTGCTTTAATACATGAGCAACGAGAAAAAAAACATATACTACATCTTCCATGAACATAGAACAAGAGTTTGCATCAAATAAAGAAAATGTGTCCAACGGTGAAACCGCGCACGGTAATTTCAAGTATTCAATAGATATAGTAAACTATGCATAAACAATAGATATAGAATTCAATCAATAGATATAGTAAATCAAGACCCACCATCGGTCCTAGCGCGCTTGGAAGCAGAAGAATTTCTGTGATCAACCTACAAAGCAAAGAGAAAGGCTAAGGTTCTGATTTACAAACATCTACAACTCCAATTAGATTGGCTTAAACATGAGAAATTGAATAAATAAATAAATCCACATGATAGAGCAGATTTAAACAAAAAGAATAAAAATTATAAAGGCTAATTCATTGGAAAAGGAAAGGAATAAAAAATTACGAAAAATGATCGATAAAACCCTAAATCCCCAACCGGAAACAAGATCAATTGTAAAGCACAACGAGGAATGCAATGAAAGGAAGGGAATCGAGGATTGAGAGGCGCGTTTTTACCTGAGACATGGCGATGGGGAGCGACTACTGCGAGGGAAAATCAAGGGAAACAGAGATCCTTCGTCTTGTACTCCTTCTTCTCTGGCGAGGCGGTAAAGAGAATGCGAAAAGAACAAAGACAACAGAACAGGTAAATAAATAATGAATAATGAATAATATAATTCTTTCTTTTTCCAAAATAAATAAATGATCCAACATAATATAATTCTTTTTTTGGTCGAAAAAATAATATAATTCTAATTTAACCAAAATATGTGTCATCATTCATCATCTTTGGAGATTTTTAAAATTATGGGCCATATATCACTACTCATTTGAAAATTAGCTTTTAACTTTCCTCTTGTTACCAAAAAAAAATAAATTAAAATAGCCTTTACAATGTGTTCCGACGGAGCATTTATAAATTCCTTCAAAAGTTGTATTGTCTTCTACAAATGTTTCAACATAACATACTCCTAGTTTTTTTGACAAAATGAAAATATTTAATAATCAAGAGAAATTGAATGATCAAGCTCACGGCACTTAACAACATGAGGACAATCCTCAACCCAAATTGACTGAAAAAGACTTGGCTTATTTAGCCATAAAATTAGTTGTCATATTACTTGTTCAGGAATGAACTTTCAGTAAGTAACACAAATGAAAAAGACTAGTATATTGCTATGGTATGGTATGAAAAGGGTCGATCTTCAGACATACATAAACATCTCTTTTATAGTGGGTGGACATCCTAACCCTAGCTCCTACGCCTATTACATGGTTGGTTGACTAAAGGGAATAGTTGCGCTAATTTGGTCGGACGTCTTGACTTCTTCATTGACTCTACCGTTATTGTAGTATGTCCGACCGTTACTATGATTGGGGGATGTGTGACCGTTGCTGTGATTGGGGGATGTCTGACTATTGTGTTGACTCTGGCGTGATTGCGAAATGATCTCTTACTACTATATTCACTCTGGAGTGGTTGTGGATGGATGGAGTCTCTTGAAGTAGCTTGACTGTCCTGGTAAAAGTACCATGTCTGCCCGGCCCAATTCGCGAGACGATCCATTTGACTATTGCGTTGATTCAAGCGTAACAATGGAAGGATGGGCCTCTAAAGTAGCTCGGCCAACCTAATAAAGGTACCACGTCTGCTCAACCAAAGTCGCAAGACGGTCCATTACCATTCTTATGAAATAGAACAATGTGGACTTCTCCGACCATTAACCAAGATCAAGCAATATAATTCAAAGGACACAAACTTTTTAGAAAGCAGAAATATATATTAATTAATTAATTAAGGTCTGAGAGCATGACTCTCAACAAGAAAAATCAAACGCAGTTGATTTGGTATAGCAAAAAAGCAAATCATCAAAAAGACCAAGACAAAAAAACCCTAAACGCGTTAGAAGCGGCTAAAAGGACACACATTAGAAGAAAAAAGATCACGAGTAACCTCCATGGACCATCGAAACACCATATGTAACATCCCAATTTTTAAATTTAAGTGATTATAATTAATTATAGTATTTTAATATTGTGTGTACTAGGGTGGTCCCTTTATAAAAGCGATCATCGGTGCTCCTTTGCATTTAAATAGTTCGATCGAGGAATCTAAGAATATTCGTTAAATTGGTGGTTCAGATTGATTAAGAGATAAAAGGGTAAAAATGTAATATCTCATCCCTTTTATTAATTCAAAAATAAAGTGCAAATCAATAATTTAAGAATCCCAACAAATCTGGTCTCATTTTCTTCTTGGTCATCTTCATCTTCACACATCCTTCATCAATTCTTCATCTTGGAGTTCTCTTCTCAGCCACCGCTGCAACAAATGTGGAGTATTCTTTATCCTACCTCTACAGGAATGTGGAGTATTCTTTCTCCTACCTCTCAAGACATTGTTGAGTATTCTTTACCAAGTCTCTTTAGGTTCCACAAGTATTTTTTTCCCATGCCTCTTCAGGCACATTGATATGAATTGATTACAGATGGGAGTGTTATAACCACTTATGACATGTATACATATATCCTTTCCTAGAGTTGACTTGATCATTTTGATCAAGGCTGATCTTCTATATAACACAAGCATGCATGAATGTCTTCGTTGAATGAGCTCTGCCTTGCTATTCTTCATTTCATTATTGCTCTTGTGGTTGAGGTTATTAGGTAGATGAGAGTGTAGAGTTGGACCATCAACGTCAGTGAGTGTTCCGACAAGGGTTTCCAAAGGGGCCAGAAGCATAAAAGACTATGATAAGGTATATAGTATTATGTCAGTGTCTATCGGATGATGTACATAGGAGGGGGAAGTCTTCCTTTTATAGCAGGTCGACCTCTGAACCCTAATCACCGTATTTATTACAATTGACCAATCATGCCCGTTCATGGGGCGTAATCAGTACTGCGTCGGTTGACTTGTGAATCAATCTCGTTCATCAAGGAAGCCCTTCATCACCTTGTCGGCTGACTTGGTGTCAGGTTGTGTTGGTAAGCAACAGTCATGACCTTTGACCAAGCGCGTGATCAACGGTCGGTCTGCTTCCCCATCAACGGTTGGATGTCTTCGTAGTTGAGTGGGCTTTTACATTAGTCTTCTAGCATGTAAGCCCAGACTTCACCTTCCAGCCCAAGATTCAGAGGGCAGCCTGGCCTTTCAGTAGGGACCTGGCCATCCAGTCCAAAGTCCATGACGGTACAATGAGTTTCTTCTTCTTCTTCAGACATGGCTCTTCCATTGATTTGATCAAATCATTTTGTGAGGGCTCATGTTGAAATTTCACTTCTCAATGAATTAGGAATGCTCCCCCTCAATCTGTGCATTTCCTCTTCTTCTTCTTTTTCTTCGTCTTCTTCTTCATCATCATCTTGTGAACATGATGCATTTGGCTCTAAAGCTTTGGCTCATGAAAGCATGTATGAATATGACATTGAAAATCATGTTTTTTCCCTTTTTGTTTTCATGTCTTCTTTTCTCTCTGTGTTTGACTCTGAAGCTCACATTCTGATTGAGATGATTCTAATTGCTCCTTAGAAATTCACCTTTCTTTCAAGGTGGTTCGATCTCAAATAAAGTAGACATCGAAAAGCTTTTCTGTTTCAGCTACAATGGGTATTTATACTAAGTCTTTGGATTTTAGCCGTTGTGTTTAAAGCCTTACTTTGAATGTACAATGAATTGCTGAGGAGTAGAAAAGTATTCGTACTAATCACAGGTACATGCTGTCAACTTCTAAGCTCTATGTCAAATAGATGAAGACTTTCATGTTGTTTGAAGTGTGTTGAAGCTTGAGTCTTCATCGTTTAAGATGATTGTAGGATATGCTTAGTTGACTTGGCTCATCACTCTTAGACTTGGTTTGAATCTTGTAGTCGTTGGCTCATGGGAGCATGTGCTTAATAAGACATCTTCTGCTTTCGGCTAGTAGGCGTTCCTCATAGCTTCTGCGGAAGTGAAGGGTCTGTGCCTTGATTGGTACTTATGAACTATCCCCAACTAATCACATGTGAACAAGCACATTACTTCTAATTGCTTATTTCTAGTTACTTGCTTGAGAGATACTTCTGATTCTGGTTGCTTCCTTGGGAGACTAGTCCCTCTTCTGAATACTCGAGTCATCATTGCTTCGAGTAGCTTTTTATTGTACGGAGGTGAAAGTCAGATTGCGTCTTGAGGTTCTGTGACACCTTGTGGTTTGGACGATCTGAACTTAGTCTTCCTAGACTTCTGGAAATTAGTTGGTTGGCGGAGACTTGGGGAACTTCTTTGCACATTGTCTTGGCTTCTTGAGCTTCAACTGATTTGGACTATGAGTGAGAGTACTTTTCCAGAACTTGCTTTCATGTTGGAATGGCATTTTCTCATAGTCTTTCCTTTTGCTTCGTTCATCCCTCTGACAAGTAATCCTTGATTATCTTCTTGAGATAGGTACCTTGATTGTTGTGAGTGATGGTGTCTGACGAAGTTGAACTGATGTACTTTTATTGATGCAAGTCTTGTGCCATACTCGAGATGCACAAGACTGTATCCTTGTTGTCTTCAGTTCTATTCTTCGATAGCTTCTTGTTCTTGGACGCTAAGCTTTTCCAATTGGTGTCTGGTATTTTCAAACGATGGCTTCATATCTTCGGACGATATTAGCAGGCTTGGACTTTGTTGGACATGCGGACGATGCAACTTTGTGAACTTTGTCCAATTGATCTTCGAATGCTTCCGCTATTTCTCAATGCTTTGTCCAACTCTTCATCAAGCCTTTTGATGTTTCGGCCTTAAGCTTGCCTTGAGCCTTTCTTCGCAATTTTCTTAAGGCATTCATGGTCTTGATTCTCTTAGCATTGGCTTGACTTTGATCTGCTTTGTCTTGCTCTTCTTTGCTCTATTTCATCCTTGTAGATACCTTGATCTTGCTCTGTCTTACTCGTAGACAAGTCAGTCTTGCTATTTTTTCTTAGCCTTTATCCTTGTGAAGACTTGACTTGTCTGGTCTACCTCTTCCTTAGCTTTGCGTTGATCCACTTTTGCTATATTTTGCCTGGTCTTTGGCTTGGACTTGATCTTCATATTCACCATGTAGATCTTTTCTTTGTCCTCGAGCTGACGCTTTCTCGCCTTTCTTTGTTGCTTTGATTCACTCTTCTTGTCTACATTTACTACTCTTGAGCTCCTCAACATTTCCATGATCTTCATGACTTTATGCCATTGTTTCCATAGTATTTGTTATCATTAATACATATCAATTAATATGTTCCTTCTTAGGAAAAACTTATGTGAACCTTCCAAAGTCTTCCACGCCAGCCACTTCTCTCCCTACGTTCCCCATCCTCATCTCGCTTAGTGTTTGGTCCAACTTACGTGACTGCTCGAGTGTGTCTGTTCAACATTCATACTATATTAATATTTAATTACAAATAACTCGTATATTACACAAGGTTCTATTCGAGACCAACTCGTCCATACACTACACCATTTTTCACTTTACGCCACGCAAATTTCTTCAACGGACGAAAAACCGTGGCCTAATTATAGTATATGCCACGGTTCAGTTATTGTGGACGTATGATGACCATGGCGGAAGAAAACCGTGGCATGTACGTTTTATACCACACTTTAACAATTGTGGACAGTTCATGGCTACAGCTTTCCAACCGCAGCAACCTAGTCCCACAAATATAACCGTGGCATAATAATCTGCATCTTATTTAATTAATTAAACCAGGCCTAAAACTGAAAAAATTCATTCCGCCAAAATTTCATTGAATCCCGCGCGTGTTCAAAATCAATTTCATTAGAGTTAAGGAATAATTTTCATTAAAATAAAACTTAAAAGTAAAAAAATAGAAACCCCCAAATCCCTAACACTACTCGATCAGTACGTACTAACCTTCTTCTCCTCCGCCGGTACAGCTCATCTCGACGACGGCTTGCACGACCATCCTCTCTACGCTGCTGAGGTATGTTATTTATGTATATTTGCTTGTTCCTGTCATTTCAATGTGTTCTTGGCCCTTCTTGTTTCATGTTTCATACCATTATGCCCTTCTTTGGTTGGAGTTGGTGGACCAGGAGAGATTGCAGTGGAGTTCTTCTGGTGTTTCGATGTGTATTGGTTGTGTGGGGAAGCCGGTAAGGGTGATTACCCATTGGATGGTGTTATCCCCTCCGTAGTTGGTTTTCGGTTCAATTTGGTCATGTCTTTCTCTGTTTATGTTCTGTTTCTTCTTTGTTCCTCTCTTTTCCTTTTGCTCTTGTTTAAACTCTGTACATAAACCGCTCCCGGGAGGTTCTATTTGGTCCGATCTTCACCACTCACCGGAGGTTATGGTTGTTCTAGTCGAGGTTAGGAAGTGCAAGTAACTTCTTTATCCCTTTCAGTGTTAATCTACTTAATCAATTTGGTCTTAGCTGATGTGGGAACATGGTATAGCTAAAGTAATTAGAAATTGAATTTAGGTTTCTCTACTGCTGCAATTCATTTATTATTAGATTGCAATGCTTAATTTTGTTAAGCTTTGACTGCGCAAAAACATCTTTTTGGAGAGAGTTGTAGTTGTTGGGAGAGCTTCAACAAGGAGTTCTCAAAGTCTGTGAAGATTTTGCCATTTAATCAGAATATCACTAATGCCATCTATGTTAGTCCTAATATTAACAACATCATATGGTTGACTTTTGAGTTAATATTTACTCTGACAAAGAATATGATATACTGGGTCATATAGTGTGTGAACGTGAATGTTGTCCCTCTAGTGACATCTATCTGAATTGAAGTTCCAATTCAATTATATATCCTCAGTGTATTTGAAAATTATTAAATGTTTGATACATATGACTTTCTTTTCTAACCATACATTTTAAAGAGGGAAATTTTTTTGTACTATGTTTCAATAAATAAAAGTATGGCTTATTAGAAAAGTATGACCACTATTTACTGCATGCTTTTTACTTATTTCTTATGTTCTAAAAAACAACTACAAGTGTTTGAGGTCTAGCAGCACTTTGGCTAGCAGATGAAGAAATCATACCTTTTGATTATGTATCATATGCTAATTGCTAAGGAGCTCCTGGTGTGCCCACCTTAGATGCAGATTTAATCAAGCAATTGTAGTTTTATACAAAATATGTTCTCACTGAGACCATGAAAGTTCTTACAACACAAAATATCTCAATAGCAGCTTAGCATTGAGGTACTGGAAACTGAGATTTCAAACAAACTTGAAAAAAAAGCATTCATGATACAGAACTAGAGAAAGTAAAACAGTTAAATGTGATTTTTCAGGAATTAGAAGCAAGTAAAGGATGGACAACAAGGAATGAGGATCATTTGAAAATGAGATAGCTGAATAATGGCTGAGTATGCATTCACTGACAGAACTGACCTCTTTGGAATGCCATGGTATAAGCATCTGGTAAGTTTTTTCTTTTCTTCTTTGGTACAGAGCATTTGGCAATATCAATTATCTACCAGAAACTTTTTGTTTAAGTAGCTAAAACATTCAATTGTGTTCTAGTCTTCCTTTTTAATTTAAACATCTTGGTTTTAATGTTTCCCCACTTTAAGTAGCTAAAACATTCAATTGTTTTCTCCACTGAAGATCTCAAAAGCCCACGAAGGAGTTGTTATAAGCACTGTTTATTTCATTTTGCCAAGAATCCAATCTGAACAAAGTCAAACTGGGCATCCTCTTCTTGATGATGAATGTGGTGATTAACTTGACAATAGTTAATGAATGATAGCAAGTGTTTGTTTCCTTTTTTTTACCTATTTTACAATGAACCGTTCACGTCCATTTCTTAATTAAGTGCCCATTAGTGACAGGTGTGTTCTCTCCTAGGAGGCTATTGCAACTTCATTCTGTCAGAAATGGTTATAAATAAATTGGTTCGAATATAATTTAGCTCTATGATGACACATAATCTTTTGCAGATATTGGAGAGCTGACCTTTAATATGTTTTGACCAACTTAAGTGTGGGGAGCTTCTTTGTAGCTTGCCATGCCTACATCAGATTTATCAGGTATATATAGTTTTAAACTAAATTCTTGATTTTCTTAGTTTTTGGGCTGTTCTAATACTTTTGCCATATATCAAATTTTGAACTATTAAAAGCTAAATGTTTGTCAATGTTGAACTTTTTTTCTGTCCATTTTTCACATGGCAGACTATACTGGTTTGTTGCAATTGAAGCTGGAATGACTCCAAATATTTTCTATTGTCTCAAGATTTTGAAGCCTCCGCATATCCACTTTTCCTAGCTTAGGATTTGGACATAAAGAAGGGCACATACTTATCCATTTGTTTTTGCAATTTTAACCCCTGTTTAGAATTTTATCCTATTTTCTATGTTATTTTATAGAGCAACCCCAAATACTTGTTGGTATGGCTTGTTAGAGGATGATATGTGATTTAAGTAGGCCAAATAATTATTAGGCTTTCTTCCTGAACATTTTAAGTTCTTCAGAATGTCCTTTATTTGAGTTCATGATTTTCTTTTGATTGTTGTTTAATACCTTTGTATCTGTTTCCTTTTCATTCAATATTTTTGGTCGCCAATAATACTTCCAAAGGATGATTCGATCTAGATGGTAGGTAATATGCAGTCAAGTCAATTGATAGAGATTTCTCATCATATTAGGATACCTATCTATCATTGCATTTAGCTTAAAATTTGAATGTTAGATTGCAAGATCAGGTGAAAAAAAGTAGTTTAAAAGGTTCTAAAAACCAACTGTGGTATAAAGCTTTCTAAAAAACCACTATGATGACGACGGTTAAAAAACCGTGGCATCAACGCAATATATAACCCGTGGCATAAAGGCACAAAGAAACCGTGGCAAACTTCTTAGTAAACCGTGGTTGAAATTTCTAACGCCACGGTCTCCCAAGTGTGGTATAAGATAAAACGTGGCATTAAATTTTAGACAGAACCGTGGCTTTAACTTGACAAAACCGTGGCACTTGGGCTTGGCCACGGCCACATAACCCGCGACACGGAAACTGTGGCAAAACCGTGGCGTAAGCTTTCAACCACAGACCAAAAATGCTGTAGTGATAGTGTAAACAATATTATGTTGTTCTGGGACGGGTGGACCACGCATGGGGACGACCGATCCCGATGCCCAATCAGGATCACCCGAGGAAGACCCAAGGGGGGACGACTAGGGTAGGATGTCCGGTCCTGTACCACAAGCAAAACGGCACCCTCCCCTGGCCCTGGGACCTGGGCCCCACCACCTAGGGGTTGACCTAGGCCCACCACCCTACGGAACTAGGGTGGTTGGAAGGTGGGTCCCTAGGTAATCTAAACCGTTGGATCACTGGAAACCACAGAGGGAGTAGAAGGATCCAACGGCCCTTAACCCGCCGGTACGGACCATGCATGACGTTGCATGGCTCCAACCCTAATTCTCCAACGTGTATATAAGGGGGGCAACTCACCCACTCTAAGGTACGTTATTCTCTTCACTTCACTACCCACTTACTCGATTCCCGTACTTACTTTGGCATTGGAGTCCCTTGCAGGAGCCCCTCTCGAGATCACCCAGCTCATCAGCACGCCGGTTCCACCCCCTCTCTTGGCTGCCCCAGCATCCCGTGATCCTCCCGATCATTTGGCGCCGTCTGTGGGGATCGAGTAAGCTTTTCCTTCACCACGTGCCGTCAGAGGCAAGAGCAGCAACAACGCGCAATGGTAGAGACACGACAGACTTCTCGCCGAATCCGCAAACTGCCAACACTCCCCCCGACCCCAGAGGACTACCCCAAGTCGGGGACGATCCCCAGAACCAGGGATCCTCACCCCCCCCCACGCAGCGTACGAAGCCCTGTGCAGGTGTAACGCCCCAATTTCTCAACTGAGGAGTTACATTAGTAACCTAACAAAGTCTAAGGACTATTTCGTAATCCTAAGAAAACACGATAATTTTTTTCCTTTTTAAAACGACTAAACACAGTTTAATACATAACGTAATCTTAATTAAACAACTCGTTCCCGACATATAGTAATAATGTCTTACATTAGCATAAGTAAGTTTCCAAAATAAGTACGCACACTTAAACAGTGGCGAAAAAAGGGTTTTAGTAACAGAGTTTTCAGATAACGAAGAAGACTCGAAGTATAAACTACTAAGAGGAAACTATACAGCTTCTTCCATCCTTGCTCCGCCGGTTACTGTCCCTCCTCCATCTCAGCATGGCTAAGCATCGTCAGAAGGCTCTTCATCGCCTAATAGCGTTAAGCGCCCAAACAACAAGTAGCAAACAGAAAGGGTTAACTCTATGCAATTACCATGTACAAAAGAGAAAATCATGCTATTCAATTTTAATTACTTAGCATGGTAAATAACTAGCAACATAACTCAACTCATATATCAACAACTTAACATAGATTAACTCTGATAATAATAATCTCAACAATGTAACATCAAATCAGATATCAATAAACCAATAACTAAAATCCAACAACATAGGGTCAGGTGTTAGTTCCCTATAATGCAACTATATGCTGCTACCAAAATGGATCGATCAGCAACGTCTCTCAAGACGGGATAGATGTGGAACGACAACCACTGAATCCCACTTAATATCGCCTCACAAGACGGGACAACCATGTGGAACGACAACCACTGGATGCCACTTAATAACGCCACGAAGGACGGGACAGACATGTGGAACGACAACCACTGAATGCCACTTAATAACGCCTCGAAAGACGGGACAGACATGTGGAACGACAACCACTGAATGCCACTTAATAACGTCACGAAAGACGGGACAGACATGGGGAACGACAACCACTGCACTGCCACTAAGTTCAGCCCTATATGCCAAAATCAATCAACAATAATCACGTCTTATCCACTTGAAAGCAGTAATGACGGAAACCAGTAAACGGCCGAAGCCTCTCAGAAAACGGAGACACACGTCTCAATAAGTTTACTCGGCCGAAGCCTTCAGAAAACATTTGGCACAAGCCTCAGAAACAGTCAACATAAGCAAGCATACAACATTGCAAGCATAAAAATCATAATCCAGTGCCAATCAATATAAACATCTTCATCTCAAACGCAGGCAGTGCGATAAAAGCAGGCAAGACTCAAATGACGCTCTAAAACTGAGTTACCCTTACCTTCGTGAGTAGAAGTTGGGCATGGAAGTTGTGAACCTAAAACAAGGAAACACAATCATCAACACAAGCCTCACTGGAAGCAACACGATCTAATAATACTAATCGAAATCGTAAAGAACGCTTTTAAAGCTTCAGAGTTCCTATTTAGGCACGAATGGACAACGGAGACTTCGTTCGCTAAAACGAGCATAACTCGAGCTACAGAACTCGGAATGACACGAAACCAACGCCAAAATTTCGACAATCGAAAGAGCTACGCAATGGCTGAGGTCATAGAGACCCAAAAATTATTTTTGGACACGGTACCCTAACAAATAGGTTTCGGCCACTATGGAAAATAGGGTTTCCGAACTTTTTCTTTGATCTAAATCAATTCCTAGGTATTCTTAGGCGATATCTAGGCCAGGGTAACTCTCAGAAAAATTATCGGATCGAAAACTGTCGCAGGGGTATTTTGGTCAATATTTTTAGCACGGAAACTCAAAATCAGAATTTTGAAAAACAAATTAGATGGGGTCGACACCAACGACGATTATGACGACTAATCCTACTAACGCTAAGCTCAATCGAGAGTTTTAAGCCCAAAGGAAGGAACTTTAGCCAAAAATGGGTATTATGAGCAGAATTGAAATTCGGCGGCGATTCGACGAGAATCGGCGAAATGTAATCCGCTAAACATGCTCAGGGGCACGCATGGAATAAGTTTAGATAGATAGATGAAGTTATTTTGACAGTTTTACAAAAAGCTCAAAACTTTGAGCACAGAAAAACATAGAGAAAAGCGACAGAATTTACGATCAGAGGTAAGGAAAAGCATCAGTACCTCGAGGCCTACGCGTAGCAACGAACTGTGGAACGATCAGGCAAGAAACAACAAAAATCACTTCTCCTCCTCTCCTCCTCCTTGCTCATGGTCGTGTGTGTGGGTTTTGTGATGTTTTTGGTTTTTTTTTTTTTTTTTCATTTTTCAAGCTATTTATAGGTTTTGGAAAATGCGAAAAAATGAAAATTTCGCGATTCCGATTTTTCCTGCGCATTCCTCTGTGAATTCTAAGATAGGTTCTGGCGACAGAATTCCAGAACTCAAAACAGGTTTCTTGGAATTAAATCAAACGATCCAAAGTCGGTGTAAATCGATTTTACCCGAAAAACTACTTTTTGCAGTTGATGTCGGATGAGAAAACTTCGTTCTGAAGAAAGATTGGAAACATCAAGAGAAATAGGTGTAATCGTGTGGAATCTTCATTTGAAGCTCCGAATAGAAAAAGTCTTCATCGTCGGTTGATTTTAGGTTTCTTGAACTATCAGTGATTTAGTTTCGGCAAACCTCCGAGGATTAGAATCGGACGTTCGTACATTTCAGGGTTTCGTATCGAAACGCTTGTTTATAGAAGATTAAGAGAAGTTCTAACATTTCTCTGATGATTTTTGGAATTAGTTTCCATCGTGTCATTAAGTGTAAATTAGTCGTTTACTAACGTTTTCGCCCTAAGTTTAAGCGAATACTAATTGTGCTATAACTTTTATCGACTTTGATACAATCCTTAGCCTTTTCCTGAACCTTCTCCTTCATAGATTTATTCCATTCAATAAACACTTGTTCAGGTTTTCCTTCACGATACATCAAACCTAATCGTGAATAGGAATTTTACTCACCTAATCTAAGCTTAAAAACTTGGGTCTTACAGCAGGCTTGAGGCCCGGGTTAGGGCGATGGAGGAGGAACACCCTCCGGAGGTAGGGCAGGAACGCAATGTCCAGGCCCGCAACACTCGGGACGAGATCCGCACCCTCCGAGCGCGCCTCCACCAACTGGAGGAACTGGAAGAACACCCTAGACAGGATCCGACGTTCTCTCAGGAGGGGGAGACGGGAAGGAGACCACTCCCACCTTCAAACTACCAAGACGACCATGGCCAAGAACAAACTACGGAAAGAGCCGTGAATCAACCCTCCCATCACCGCAGGTACCACTCCCCGCGCAAGAGTTACTTCGAGCGGAGGAGCCCCATTTCCACCAGGGAGCCGCTCAGGGACCCAGTCCGCCCGCACAACGGCGGATGGTTACCCTACCGCAGACTATCAACGACCCTCTCTCTCCAGACATGATGGCGACTCCTTTCCCCCTAGGATGGTCAAGATCTAAAAAGAAACTCTACGAGGGTGACTCCGACCCGACTGAGCACATCAACTTCTTCGTGGGAGCCATGCAGTATGCCGGAGCTACCAACCCGATCTACTGCCGCTGCTTCCCGATGAGCTTGGGGAAAGGCCCAACGAACTGGTTCCAAAACCTCCCCAACAACTCCATTCACAACTGGGAGGGAGTCATGTCAAGCTTCTTAGCCCAGTACTCCTCGGTGAGGAACATTCCGAAGTCAGAAGAGACCCTGGCCCTAATCAAGCAGGGCGAGAAGGAATCCCTGAAGGCTTTCCTTAACCGCTTCAACAAAGAAGCGGGAGACATTCCGGACCTCCTCCCTCAAGTCCGCCTGATCTTGGTACGACAGGCGCTCAGGCCAGGTCCTTTTTTGACTTCCCTGGATGGGAAGAAAGCCAGGACACTGGAAGAATTTCAAACCCGATCAGAGAAATATATTAACATGGAGGAAGCGGCGACATTGAGATCAACCAATCAAAACCCAGGCCATAGGCCCTCTGAGAAAACCCGAGACCCCGGTGAAACTAAGCGCGATCGCGAACCCCGACGGAAGAGCCAGGATGACAAAAAGCAAAAACGGAAGAAGTTCGATAGTTACACCCCCCTGAACTCTTCTCTCTCCCGCATCTTGCGGGAGAGAGCCTCCACCGACCTCAGGGACAACCCCCCCCCACTACTCACACGGGGGCATAAGCTGGATTCCAAAAGGTTCTGCGAATTTCACGACAGCCCCGACCATAACACGGACGAATGCCTGAACCTGAAAGACAAAGTAGAAGAACTAGTCAGAATCGGGAGATTGTCAAAGTACGTCGCCCTCTCCTCCGGCGACCTCCCTCGTCTGCGTTCGCCGCCTCCTAGAAGATCACCCACCCCGCCCAGAGCCCGGGCCCGGACCTCTCCTAGGAACCGAGCCCGCACACCCCCTCCAGCAAGGAGCCCACGTCATCACCACAGTCCCGACCGACGCAGGAGCCCCGATCGTCATAGAAGTCCAGATCGACGCCGATCTCCAGATCGGCGGGACCATGACGAAGTACGAAGGCGCCACGAGACTAATCTAGTCAGTGTTGGATCGATTGCTGGAGGATGGGCCGCCGGCGGACCATCAAACAACAGTCGGAAGAAGAGCACTCGAGTCATCATGTCAGCCGCTGGACGGCCTCGCCCCGACTCCCTCCGCCCCCCGCAGCAGAAAGTTCCCATCACCTTCACGTAAGACGACTACGGCACGGACACCGGCGAGGAGGACGACTCGATTGTCGTGGAGGCCCTCATCGCAAACGGTAAGGTACGGCGGGTACTCAACGACACAGGTAGTTCCGCTGACATTATGTTTTACGATGCTTATAAAACCCTAGGCTTATCTGTGAAAGACCTGATCCCCTATGACCACGACTTGATCGGGTTCACTGGGGACAGAGTTCTGCCCTTAGGATATTTTGATGCATACCTCTCCCTAGGAGGCCATGATGTTTGCAGGACTGTCAAGGCCCGATTCCTGGTGGTGGAATGCCCAACAACCTACAACGCCATCATCGGCAGACCGAGCCTCAATGTCTACCGGGCCATCGTCTCAACCCACCACCTGATGTTGAAGTACCCATGGGCCGGAAGGGCGGTTTCCGTACGCGGAAACCTAACCATGGCCAGGGGGTGCTATAACTCCAGCTGCAGGTTGGCGCGAGAGGATCGAAAAAGGAAAGAACCCGACCACGGGAAAAGAGTTGAAAGCTTCCATCTCCGAGCAGGAGCATGCTTAACAGACATCGACCCGAGAGTGGACCAATCTAGAGAGGACCAACGTCTTAAGCCGGATGGGGAAGCACGGCCTGTCCAGATCGGTCGTGGCCCCGAGCAAACCACCAAGCTGGCACGAGACCTCCCACATGACCTCTCAAACAAACTGGAAGCCCTTCTGAAAAGTAACAGACACTTATTTTCTTGGTCATCCGCGGATATGCCGGGCATCGACCCAATGTTCTGCAGTCACAAGCTATCAGTAGACCGAAAATTCAAGCCAGTGGCCCAGAAGAAGAGAGTCAAGAGACAGATGAGCGCAGAGAAGCAAGAAGCGATCAGGGAACAGACGACTGAACTGCTACGAGCCGGGATCATTCGCGAAGTCAAGTACACCACTTGGCTGTCGAACGTGGTCCTGGTCAAGAAATCCAATGGGAAGTGGAGGATGTGCGTTGACTACACAAACCTGAACAAGGCCTGCCCTAAGGATCCCTTTCCCCTCCCCAGCATCGATGCCCTTGTGGACAATTCCTCGGGGTACAAGTACTTGGCCCTCATGAACGCGTATTCCGGGTACAACCAAATTCCGATGTACAGAGAAGATGAAGAAAAAGCTGCTTTCATAACCGATCGAGGGACGTATTGCTACACTATGCTCCCGTTCGGCCTGAAAAATGCAGTGGTCACCTACCAACGGATGATGACCAAAATATTCAGGGCACTTATAGGAAAGTCAATTGAAGTCTACATTGATGACATTATCGTGAAAACACCAAAGGGAGGCGACCACGCAGCCGATCTTGCCGTGGTGTTCGAACAGCTGAGGAAGCACAATATGCGCCTCAACCCCAAAAAATGTACCTTCGGGGTTAAAAGCGGGAAGTTTCTGGGATATATGCTCACAAGTCGCGGGATTGAACTAAACCCCGAGAAGTGCTAGACTATTGTAGACATGAAAAGCCCAGGACGGTCAAGGAAGTCCAGCAACTGGCGGGACGGATGGCGGCAATCGGAAGATTTCTCCCCAAAGCCGCCCTACGAGCCCTACCACTTTATGCCCTACTAAAGAAAGGAGCGAACTTTGCTTGGTCGGAAGAGGCTGAACAAGCCTTCTCTCGGCTGAAAGAGATTCTCACCTCTCCACCGATCCTGTCAAGTCCAAAACCGGGGGAGCCCCTGTACTTATACTTAGCCGTTCGGGACAAGGCTGTGAGCTCCGTGCTGGTGAGAGAGGAGGCGGGAGTCCAACTTCCCGTTTACTTCGTCAGTCGCTCGCTCAAGGGAGCAGAGCTCCGATATCAGATGCTCTAGAAAGTGGCACTCGCCCTCCTAACCACTGCCAGGCGACTCAGAAGGTACTTCCAATCCCATAGCATCATAGTTCGCACAGATCAACCGGTCAAGCAAGTCCTACATAAGCCAGATCTAGCCGGTCGAATGGTGAGTTGGTCGATCGAGTTATCCGAGCATGACATCCAGTACGAACCCAGACGAGCGATCAGGGCGCAAGTCCTAGCAGACTTCCTGGTGGAGCTCACGAGCGATGAAGACCCACCGGCGGAAGTCTCCTGGGTCATCCATGTTGACGGCTCGAGCAACAAAGAGGAGGGGGGCGGGGATCGTCCTCCAAAGCAACACAGGGATGGTGGTAGAACAGTCGCTGCGCTTTAATTTCCCAGCCACTAACAACCAAGCTGAATATGAAGCTTGCGTAGCGGGTCTGGTCACGGCGCGGGACCTGGGGGCGCAGGACATACTCATCTGCTGCGACTCCCTCCTGGTGGTCTCCCAGGCTAACGGCGAAGCACAAGCCAAGGACCCAATTCTGGAACAATACCTCTCCCACCTGAAACGACTGGCCATAACTTTCCGTAAGGTAGAATTCCGCCACGTCCCAAGAGCTCAAAACGACCGCACGGATACCCTAGCAAAGCTGGCTAGCACCGGGAAACCCGACTTGAACAGGACAGTCATCCAGGGCACGCTGGCCCTGCCTTACGTCGCGGACCCTTACCGTCCCGCTGGAGTCAACACCTTGAGCATTGGCGCGGACGAGGATTGGAGGACCCTTATTATTAAGAACCTCACAACGGGTTGGCTGCCACCCGATAAGTTGGAAGCAAAGAAGCTGACTAGGAGCGCTTCCTGGTACACCATTGTGAACGGTGACCTCTTTAAGAGGGGTTCTCCACTCCACTCCTCAAGTACTTATCAAAGGAACGAGCAGAGTATGTCCTCGCGGAGATCCATGAGGGCAGCTGTGGCCACCACCCCGGTGGGCGTTCTCTGGCAAGAAAGATCCTCCGGGCCGGCTATTACTGGCCCACCCTGGAGAAAGACGCTGCCGACCACGTCAAACACTGTGACCCGTGCCAGAAGCACGCCGACCACCGCTTAGCTCCACCCGAGAGACTCTCGACTATGGTCTCCCCTTGGCCTTTCCACCAATGGGGAATGGACCTCTTGGGACCTTTTGAGACCGCCCCGGGACAGCTAAAGCACCTGGTGGTCGCGGTGGATTACTTCACCAAATGGATTGAGGCAGAACCCCTCGCCACTATCACTTCAGCCCGCATACAACGTTTCTTTTACAAGAACGTGATCAGCAGGTTCTGGGTGCCTGGAGTCCTGATTACTGACAATGGTACACAATTTACCTCCAAAGGGTTCAGGGAGCTGGTAGACGGACTTCATATCAAGCACCACTTCACCACAGTGGAACACCCCCAGACGAACAGGCAAGCAGAAGCGGCGAACCGAGTAATACTTAGAGGGCTCAAGAAAAGACTGGACGACGCTAAGGGCAATTGGGCGGAGCAGCTCGATCATGTTCTATGGGCATACCGCACTACCCCGCACTCTACAACTGGGGAAAGCATGTTTCGCCTAACTTTCGGAACCGAAGCAGTCATCCCAGCGGAGATTGGAGAGTCGAGCGCTCGCACCCTTGGCTACGACCCAGGGGAGAACGGTCAGCTCATCAACGAAGTCCTGGACCTTCTCGCCAAAACGAGAGCAATCGCTAACTGCAGGGAATTAATCGCGAAGCAGCATGCAGCCATCCGCTACAACAGGAAGGTCGTCCGCCGCGCGTTCCTGCCCGGGGACTTAGTCCTCCGCCACGCCAGCATCGGAGCCCGAGGGACGGAAAAAGGCAAGTTGGCCGCCAACTGGGAAGGCCCATACAGAGTAGCTGAAGCAACCGACACCGGCACCTACAAGTTGGAAAAACTCTCTGGGGAAGAGATCCCCCGCACTTGGAACGCTACCAACTTGAACCGCTACTACAGTTAGCTCTGACCAACCGAATACTTCAAACCCGGTTTTTCGTTTTAATGTTCTTAATCCTAGCTTCATGAGAATCAAGGAACTGTTTCCAGTCCTCCTCTTGTAACTGAAAGGCACGCTTGCATTTTTTAAAGAAACAAGAAGGAGTATTTTGTTTAAGCTATTTTCGCATGGACGCCGATCGACGCAATTTAAAAGACCCACCGGGCACGAAAATTAAAAGACCCACCGGGCACTAGAAATTAAAGGACCCACCGGGCACGAAATTTAAAAGATCCACCGGGCACGAAATTTATAAGACCCACCGGGCACGAAATTTAAAAGACCCACCGGGCACAATAATTTAAAAGACCCTCCGGGCACGAAAAATTTAAAACACCCACCGGACACGTAAAGACCCACCGGACATGAAATCTAAAAACCCTCGGGGCACGGTGACTAGAAGACCCCTCGCAACACAAAAATTAAAAGTCCCACCGGGACAATCGCAAGACCCAACCGGGCAAGTCAAATAACTTAGGTCGGAAATAAAACAAACCGAACAATCTATTCATTACTAGTAAAAGTTGTCATTACAAACGGTTACCTATTACAATTGCCCAGAGCAACTCAAAACACTTAAGCAAAAAAAACAAAGACTGAAAACAAAACGAAATTACAATCCCCTCAGAGAGCCTGCTCCTCCGGGAAGGTCGGGGTGAATTTCCCTTTGGAGTCCACAGTCTCGATCCGTCCCCCAGAGACCACCTTTCGATATCCGACCGACCCAGTCTCCAAACCCGGGTTGACAACCGAAAGCTGGCTCACCGCATTGTTGAAGGAAGCCTTGTTAATCTTCGACACGGTGGCCGCTAGCTTCTTCTTGTCAGCCTCTAGAGAGGCGACCCTGGCCTCGAGCTCTTTCTTCAAGGCAGAACTTTGTTCAAGCTCCAAGAGCCGAGCGGCCTTCTCCTCCGCCAACTTCTTCTCTACCTCCTTCAATCGAGCCGCACCGGTCTCAACGCTCCCCTCCGCAATCTTCAGCCGTCCCTCCAGGTCTTGACGAACCGCATCACCATCCAAGACCTTCTTCTTCAACTGCTCATTCTCGGTCTTCATGTTGTCCAGCGCCTTGCTCAACTCTTCGATCGTGGAGCACCCCTCTTCCAGCTCCCTACTCATGGCGGATATTAGCTGCTCATCCTTCTCGGCCTTCTGCCTGAGCTCTTCCAGTTCAGGCAAGGTCGACAACTGCAGATACCGGACAACAGAGGCGATCTTGAGCGAGGCCCGGAGAGCATAATTGAGGAGCCCATAGGGGTCATGATCACCCAAGTATTTCTGGTCACTCTCCGTCAGCACGAGGTCGTCGATCTGATCCAGGTGCTCCCGGCAGTTGGCGGCCCTAGGACCCCACATCGAAATTCTTGTGGGGGGGGGGGGGGCTACCACGATGACGGGCTCTGCCCGCTCCGGCTCGGAGTCCTGCCCTTCGCCCTCGGCACGGTCTTGATGGCCCTCCACTCTCCGCTTCTTTGAGGCCAGGCTCCGGGTATCCTCCTCCTCATCAACCGACCGCCCTTCCCCTTGGACGGGAACGGACCCATGTCCGCCCTCCAGCGAAACCTTCTCTGCCGACCCAGAGGTCCCCCCAACCTCAACCCCTCCCCCCATCCTTAGGGTCGGGGATGGGCTAATTTTCAGCACCCCCCCTTTCCCCCTCGGGAGTCTCAGCCTCTTGGTCCACCTCCTCATCCATGGACTGTCCGTCTTCAACCTGCATCGCCTCCAACAAGGTTCTGTCAATGTCCGCCATATCACCTGCCCAGGGATCAAACAACATTAGCAAACAAAAGAAGGAAAGAAACGACGAAAGGTATAATAAGTAAATAACTTACGCAGTAACTTAGCATTCTTCCGAACGCTGAAGGAACACAAGTCATAACAGCGAAGGGGACGGACCGGGACTTTCTTGTCCCCCTCCATGACGTAACGGACGGCGCCCATCAACAACCACTTGAATTCTAAGTCAGTCTCCGATAGGGCGCCCTCATCTGAGAAGCTGAACGACGTCACCTTTTCTTTATAATGAGCCGCGTTCCAGGCCAGTGGGAACCTCGGTCGCATTCCGCCACTCGGCCTCTGCTCGAACCACCAGTAAGGAGGCGGCGAGGTCGGCGCCACCCGGTAGAACTGGTCCTTGAAATCTTTATACGAATCGACAAAGGCTTTAAATATCGGGAACACCGTCCTCAGGGTCACCATGCCGTAGCCGCCGTGACCTTGGGTATGGGCGACCGCGAAAAGATGGAAGAAAAGAGGCAGGGACGGCACCTGCCCAAAAAGCGCTCAAGCAGTCTCATAACCTCGCACGAAACCCCAACCCCCTGGGTGGAATTGGGAGGGCGCCACCATCATATGCCTAAGCACCGCGACCTGAAAGTCGGTTAGTAGCATCCGCACCTTCACCTTCTTCATCGTATAGATGTTCATATAGATGCCGAATGGGGGGGTCTGCGAGAGCCTCTCCGTCTTGCCAGGGGCAAAAACGTCATGCCCAGGTCCGATCTGCTTCTGTGACAGATAATACTGTCTCCGGAAGTGCCCCTCGTCCTCGTTAGCATAGCAGGACTCGATCTTCAATATCTCCCTGCACCAGTCGTCCAATGGCGCCAGATCACCCTCCAGATGAGGAAACTTCTTTAGATCGATTTGTTTCCGTTTCGGGGTGTCCTTACTCATCTTCGGTTTGGAACCCCCCCCGACCTCTTTACCCTTTTTCTTTTCGGCTCCGGTCATACCTAAACCTGCGTAAGGGAAAACGTCGTTTCAATATTACAAGTTATTGACCACGACTCAAAGGGGAAAACCACCAGGATCCGCCTTTGTCCCCGGCAGGGAGAGCAAACCCTGCGCCGGAGGACCGGCCCACGGACCGCCCCTCCGTCGCACGGGGGGAGGAGACCACTCTCTCCCACCCGAAAAGACGCACCCTAGGAACCCCTAGAGAACGGAACTAGGAGGGAGGAGGAGAAGGAGAAGAAAAATAAAATAAAAGGCAGAAGAAGTTAAGAAGAACTTACCAAGTAACTGACGAGGACGACCACCGGGAAATCAAGAACGACCGCCTTGAAAGCTGCGTCTAACGGCGCTGAAATTCAGAACTTTAAAGGAAGAAAAGAGGAGAGCTTGAGGTGCGGAAAAAGGAAAAAACGCAAATGAGGCCCCTCCTACCCTTTTTATAAGGGAACTCAGGAATGGGAAGCGACGCTTCACCAAACCCTACAACTGTAATAATGACGCTAGGGGAGGCGGGAAAGCTCTCGACCAATCAGCTTCTGCCACGTCAGCAAGGAGAACGAAACGACGTAACGCGTGCCACACCTTGTCAGACGCATTAATTGCGCTGCCAAAACGTCGCTTCACGTTACTGTTGCGTAACGTTTGGAATTCGGGACCGCCCCGTCGCCCCAAGACCACGGAGGGTGTCGATCGGTTACCCCTCACTCGCCACCGTGTGTCGGGTCGTCCTGGGCTCCAACCGTTCCGCTTACACCCGTCCGGCCACAACTCTGAAGCTCACGCCTCACTCATGCAGTGAGGCAGAGCTGGGGGGCTACTGTTCTGGTAAGGGCTGGCTGGAACCGACCGGAATGACGGAGGGACGCTCACGTGAACCTTACCTAAAGCTCCTAGTCCACTACTTTAGTGGACTAGAGCTGGGGGGCTACTGTTCTGGGACGGGCGGACCACGCATGGGGACGACCGATCCCGACGCCCGATCAGGATCACCCGAGGAAGACCCAAGGGGGACGACCAGGGTAGGATGTCCGGTCCCTGTACCACAAGCAGGACGGCACCCTCCCCTGGCCCTGGGACCTGGACCCCACCACCTAGGGGTTGACCTAGGCCCACCACCCTACAGAACTAGGGTGGTTGGAAGGTGGGTCCCTAGGTAATCTAAACCGTTGGATCACTGGAAACCACAGAGGGAGCAGAAGGATCCAACGACCCTTAACCCGCCGGTATGGACCATGCATGACGTTGCATGGCTCCAACCCTAATTCTCCAACGTGTATATAAGGGGGGCAACTCACCCACTCTAAGGTACGTTATTCTCTTCACTTCACTACCCACTTACTCGATTCCCCTACTTACTTTGGCAATTGAGTCCCTTGCAGGAGCCCCTCCCGGGATCACCCAGCTCATCAGCACGCCGGTTCCACCCCCTCTCTTGGCTGCCCCAGCATCCCGTGATCCTCCCGATCATATGTCATGCTATTATCATTTGTAATTATCCACACTTTCTAGCTACATAGTTATCAACAAAATTAGAACAAACGAAAATATAAATTTGCGTTTTCCAGGGCAGTGCTGGCTGTGCTGCTTCCACGAGCAAAACAATTATCTTCAAGAGGCGATTTTGTCTTAAATATTATTCACTGCTTGAGATAGAAATGAGTCACTCATAAAAAAAATTCTACAGTTTTATTATACTCAAGTAAAAAAAAATCCATCTCCCTATTTCCTACCTACCACATAATATTGAAACAATTATAGGCCCTTGCCAATACAATGGAAGGACTTCATTCAGTAACAAAAAAACAAAATGAAGGCTGTCAAAAAATGAGCCCAAACTTTGAAGACTAGAGAACACCTCTGAATCCCTAAAATGTGATTGCAGAGAACTAACAGGGGTTTTGCTGAGCTAAAGAAAAACAGGTTAGGCTTCATTAAGAAGCGAGGCAAGAATAAAAGGGGTGAATTTATATCTACAATACAATTTGCAGATGCAGGACATTCATTCAGTGTCAAGTTTGATCACATCTTTTCTACAAGATCGCCCCCAGTAGCCATAAATGCATGATGAGCAAATAACCAATGATTCCTAATCTTGCTCTGGGACGACTCATCAGAACCCGACTACCAGATACCCTGCATAAAGAAATCAAACCCAATTGAAGAGTGTTTGATAAAATTAAAAATTGTAACTAAAAATTCAGGAAGGGAATTTTCAATGATAAAAAAAACATTGAATTTGCAACAACAAAAAAATTGAAGTAGTTAATGTAAACTATTAGCATAAATATGAAGTTATAGGGTGTGGACCAAATTTGAAGTGATCCACTGGTGATCTACTGATAATAGTCTTGATAATATGATTTTTTAATTGAAGGTCCTGAATCAACGGCAATTAAAAGTGGATTACGGTGGACTACTTCAAAATCGGCCCACTGACGCAACTCCCCGCATTAATACTAGGGTTTATACTAGCGGTGTACAAGGACGGGTTCTGGCTGTCGCTAACCTGGCCCTAAATATTGGTCGGCCCAATTTATAGACCCTAACTCGTCCATAAACCCGACGCTCAAGCTCAAGCTCAACCCGAACCCGTCCCTACCCGAAACTGGGTTTAGAGTTCGACACCCTCTTCTGTCCCTTGTTAAAGATCGGGCCGGGTTACTTGGGTTGGGGCTGTCCGGGTTTTCGGGGCGGTCCGGGTCTTGTAATAGAGGGAGTTACTGAATATCATTCAATCATTTGAATTAAAAATGGTTTCTAAATGCTACTGAATACATTGAGTGACCTCTCATGCTAAATGCTTTCAACATTTTACCACTGATGTATAAACCAAGCACCAAAAAATCAATTTCAATTATTGTGTTGAATCATCATCTTCAATACTAACTTTGACTTTTTACACATACATTAAACGTCCAATCCATTTATTCCAACGAAATTAAGATTACAAGTTAAGTCATATGTTGGAGAAAGATCATGTTCCGAGGATAACTCAAAAATGTACATGTAGCAGTTAAGGCTCTCCTTGATGAATCTTAAGCATCTTGTAGATCCTACCACTAAAAAAGAATGGCGCTGGTTGTGATTCTACATGAAATCTTAAGGATTTAAGGTCTTCTGCTTTTAACAATTAACAGCGATGACAATCTATTTTCCCGTGTAAATTTTAAGAAACCAGAAATTTCCCCTAGTACTGTTTTACCATTGCTAAAAAATATAATGAAAAAAGCAATTTACCAGATTCCATCAATACGATCTGCAATTACTTTTCCTTGTTTTGGTACAAAACCAGAAGTGTTCAGCGACTTGAATACATGACCTGCAAAGTAGTTTACAATTAAAAATATGTTTGGATCATGTTCAATGCTCTTTAAAAGTCAGTTTCATGAATTTCAAAGCACTGAACATAGACAGAACAATTCCTAGGATTCAATGGAAAGTCTATTTGTGTTGCCTCAAACTTTTTTACAAACAGGCAATAAGTCTTCAAGTTTTCAAATGAAGTAATTCGTATAATTGAGAAATTCATAATTACCTTTATCATCATCAGTATCTGTACTGCTAACTAAAGGATCAGACTCCACATTAATATCAAGTGCAAGATGATCAGTAGATCCTTTTCGCATATTTCGCACATGAGCAGACAATGGGGCAGGAGCGACAGCTTTCTTGCCAAGTGATCCCTGAGTAAAGAAGCAAATTCCTTATATATACCATTACGGGATCACTTCAATATTTACTTTTGGCAGCTAGAGGAAAAGTATTTCAACTTTGACAATGTAAAATAATAATAGATTCATATCAGATTAAACAAGAGATGATCAACAAGAAGATGAATAAAGCTACAATATGCATAAAGGAAGACTGCCCCTTCAAAACAACACCTAGTTCATCAGCATCCAGTTCCAAAGTAAATAAAGCACCAGCAGATATTTTTGTCATATTTCATAAAGCAGTTAAGTTTTAAAGAAAAAGATAAGAGTCAACTGTCAATTACCTGAAAAAATCTATATATTATTCCAGGAAAAGGATCACATGAAATAAGCATTATTTTAAAAACAAAAAACAAGTATGTGTTAATAAGAAAATATTTAAACTTAAATTGTATCATGTCAGTAATTTGAACTAAGAAAACCATGTAAAATTTATCACCTCTTCAACTTCAGTTATCTCAGACCCAGCAGGTAATGAGGATGCTTCAAATATACTCCTTTCCTGGACAATATCTGGCTGAGAAATCCTATCCTGAAGGGAATCTTCAAGTAATTTAACCTTGGTTGTTAGTTCATCAATAACCTTCTGACTTCCAACTAACTTAAGACCTAGTTCCTGGGCCTTGGATCTTGAATTTTCAGATTCTGAAAGAATGGTACTGATATGTTTTTCCAATGCTGGTATTAACTCCTTCGCACCTTTAGGATTTCTATCTACATCCCAATTGTTGGCTGCCAAAGTATCAATGATTTTTTCTATAACAACGGTGAGCTCGGACATTTCATTCTTGACCATTCTTGAGTCTTCACAGTTTCTGGTGAGTTGTCTGACTTCCTCCTTCAGATCCTTAATTTCAAGAGCCCTGGTTTCGAGGATTGATTGCATCTCTTTTTTATCATGAGAGGAAGAGTTTATTTGATGATGCAACCTAGTAACACTATCAACAACATAAAAGAGCTTCTTCACAGGGTCTGAAGTATACGGTTCCACATCATCTTCTTCAGACTCCAAAATAGGGATTTTGATCCTATCTAACTTGTAAAAGAGATCTCGCACCTGAGATGCTGAAAGGAGGGAGCTTTCTGCCAATGGAAAATGGAAATCAAGTCACAAAGAAGCAAATAAGCATATGCAAGTGTTGAGATTGTGTGGATGTTATGTGTTGATTTGATTTAATTTTATTTGTTATTGTGTATTATTTGTATTTTAGGAAAGTTTTGTTGTATCTTAGGAAATCGTGATCATATCTCCCAAATATAGGTTGTTTTTTCCTACTTTTCCGCTATGCTTTGTATATATACATGCACACCACATATCATTGCAGAATGGATCAATAATATATTCAGCTTCCGTAATTTTAAGTGCAATTCAAATCAAATCCAATATGGTTTAGTGAGGAAAGATTTCAATATCATTTACCTTCTTTTGCCAACTGAGCACTGTACATTGACGAAATCTCTGCCTCTTTTTCCTTCAATTTTTCTTCTAGGGCATGATAGCCCTCTAACTTATCCTTAAGCTCATTGCAAGTACTTTGGAGTAAGTGGATATCAGACTCCAGTTGCAAAACTCTGTTTTTATTGAAGTCTCTCTCATCTGTGACTGATTCAAGACCAACAGTTGTTTCATTCAATTTATTCTGCAAATCTGCAATTGTTGTAGCTACCTGGTCACTTTTGACTTCGAACTGTCTAATCAAAGTTTGAACTTTTTTAGAAGCATTTATCAACTTTTGTGAGGCTTCTGCATATTTGCTGTTCGTATGATGCTCTATTTGTGCATTTGCTTCCTGGTTTATCTTTTCAATCTCAGAAATGGAGACTAGTTGCCCAAGATTCTTGTCAACTTCATTCTGAAGTTCATCAGTAGAGCAAGTGCATGCAGACACCAATACACTGATATCATTTTCTAAAGTAGCAAAAATATTTTCTTTTTCTTCTTTCAACTTCCCCATGATATTTTCTTTTTCTTTCATAGTTTCCATTTGCTCAACAATATTCATCATGTTGGTCTCTATTTCCAGTAACTTTTCATGGAGAGGAGAAATAAACTCATCAATATAATCAAAAAATTCATCAAACTTATCTGCAATGTGTTTGTTTCTCAACTGAAATCCTTTCACAATCTTTCCAAATGATGAGATTATGGTGTCAATATCAGTGCCATTAATCTCTCTGTTGTCCAGTTCGACTTCAACTTCTTCAAGGCCATCAAAAAATGCTTTTCTCACATGTGGATCTTCCTGGAAGAAACAATATCGCATATTACGAAGAATGTATACAATAAAGTTATCAAAAGAAAAAACAAAGCCATATTAACAAAGAAACCAACAGTTAGAGATGCAAAAGAAATTTAAAAGAACCAAAAGCCTTGAAACAATATATATCTGATACCAAAAACCCCAGAAATTTTCTAACAAATTTCAGACGAGATAGAGTAATAAGTACACACTTAAAACTTCAAAGCCTTATTATGCATTAGTCACCATGAACTTTTCTAATTATATATAGATACATCTGTCTTAGTGGTCAGAAGACTTGGATGGCAAATATATGCAAGTTAATTTCAATCAGAACACGAGGAAATAATTGGAAAATGGTAACAAATTACCTCTTTCATAAGGTGTCCTTCTGAATCCTTAGCAGCCATGGCGACATGGTGTCTTAATTTGTCCAGAATGAGTTCCATATTCTTCAGGGTCTCACATTTCCTCTCAAAGCATTGTTTTATTCTAGGAAATAGAGTATTGTCTGTCATAAGCACCTGAAGATCATTAAGGAGTCCAATGAGCTCAAGGGACTTGTTCTCTAAACTGCCATTCTTTCCAGCTAACTCTGCGATGTATGTATTTAACTTTGAACCAAGTGAAGATATCTCCTGTTTTGCAATTTTATTTGCATCTTCTAGGGCAGAAATATCATTTTGTGCCTTCAACAATGCATCTTCTAGTGATCTTACAGTTGCAGAGGCACCTACCAATTTGCTAGCATTATTTTCAGCTTCATCTCGCAGCTTCTTTAGTTCATTTTCCATATCAATCTTGACAACTTGATCAGCATCGTACTTTTCAGTCAATAAATTGAACTCACTCTCAACCTGAGAAAATTCACCTTCTAGATCCTTTATGGTCCTCCTGGCTTCGGCTAGTTCAATTGTCTGCCTGGCTGCTTCATCTTTAGCTTTTTCTAACTCTGTCTCTGCAGTAATTCTATCTACTTGAGCCTGCTCTTTCTCTTTGGACAGAACAGAAATGTCTGTTTCTACCTGTGACAAGGCACCTACCAATTTGCTAGCATTATTTTCATCTTCATCTCGCAGCTTCTTCAGTTCATTTTCCATATCAATCTTGACAACCTGATCAGCATCATACTTTTCAGTCAATAACTTGAACTCACTCTCAACCTGAGATAATTCACCTTCTAGATCCTTTATGGTCCTCCTGGCTTCGGCTAGTTCAATTGTCTGCCTGGCTGCTTCGTCTTTAGCTTTTTCTAACTCTGCCTCTGCAGTAATTCTATCTACTTGAGCCTGCTCTTTCTCTTTAGACAGAACAGAAATGTCTATTTCTACCTGTGACAAGGCATCTTCAAGTGACTTACTTGTACGACAAACTTCAGCATGATCTTCTTTAACTTTCCGTAACTCTTCCTCAACTTTTTCTTTCAGCTGTTCTAACTCTGTCTTTTCTTCAGCAAGTTGAGAAACACAGTCCTCTGAAGAAGATAACCTTTGTTCAAGGGAGTTTACAGTTGCTTGGGCTTCTGCTAATTTAGTTTCAAGTATAATGGCCTCCTCCTTTAATAGCTTCAACTCTTGCTCTACACGTACTTTAACGTCTTGGCAATCACTCACATAACCAGCAAGCCATTTTACCTTTTCTGTAGGGTCACCAAAATCTGGTTCAACTGGAAGAACAATACCATCAATACATTCCATCACTCTCTGTAACACGCAGTTGCTCTCCCTCAAGAACTGTTCAAACTGATTCCTTTCCGCTTTAATTTCCAGAAGATCGGCCTCAAGCTTTGGGATGCTATCCACATCACTTGACAATCTATTGATCTCTTCCCTGTATTCAGAAACTACAGATTCTTGCTTCTGCAAATCAACTTTCAACTTCTCAATCTCTGAGTTCTTTTCATTTAGAAGACCTTTTAGATTGTCCCTATCTTGAACCAACCCCTTTCCTTTCTTAACTGCCATGGATAACTTGTCCCTAAGCATGGCAGTCTTTTCCTCTGCCAGTTGAAGATCATTCAGCAGAGAACTTCTTTCTTCTTTCAATGCTATAATTTCCTCAGAAGCCTCTTTCAACTCATTTGACAGCTTGTTCACATCTGACTTAATTAGCATCTCTTCTTCCAGTAGATCCTCACAGAGCGTTAACTCCTGATCCCTAACATATAAGAGACTTTGAATCCTTTCAAACAACTCCGCATCAATAGGAGGCGCTCTAGAAACTTGACCACTCTCTCTTTTCATAATATGAAAGCATAAATCAATGATTCTCAAAGTGCTGGAAGACAATTGATCAATTCCTTCATCTTCCAAGTTAAGGCCAGAAAAATCAACTAACATTTTCACTATCTGGTCCTTTTCCACAGAAATCTGATGGTTCTTGTGAACAAGCTCTTCATATTTAAACCTCAAATCAGTTAATTCTGACTGAAGATAATCTTTTTCCTGTGATTCCAGCAAAAGTGAAATACTAAAGCGATCAATATAGTTAAGGGATGCTTCCTTGATTGCAGAAATCTCTTCCTGCAGAATATACATATCATCCCGGGCCTTATGAAAAGAATCTAGAAGCCAATTCATTTGTGATTCTAAATCAGAAGACGAAACAGGTTCTGGTAGGTCCACAGGAGATAGAGTTTCCTTCAATCTGCATAACTCCAGGAAGGAACCCTTAAGTGTATTTCTGTCATCCACAAGCCATCTTAGTCTCTCTAACATATCAACTGTTTCAGGCTGATCAGACCCCGCACGAGACAATATTTCTTCCACTTCATCAAAAACTGTACTATTTTGTTGTAATGAATTCTGCAGGGATGCAACCATATTTTCAGTTTGGGCCAACTGCTCTTTAGCAAGTTCAGCAGCTTCTAGTGCAACTGACTTCTCCTGCAATTCAATTAAACATTTCTCAAGCTCACTGCATTTCTCAGCCAGAGACTTCTTTAGCGAATCACGCTGCTGTACCAACGCCTTCCCTTTAGTCACAGCCATACTAAGCTTTTCTTTGGTATTAGAACATTTAACCTTTTCCTGCTCAAGTTCTGTTTTCATATTTCCATGTTCAGTATTTAATGTCCCTATCATCACCCTTTCCTTGTCAAGCTCTTCAACCAGTTTCCGATTTTCTTCTTCTAAACGAGACAGTTTTTCAGCCAATTCTGCTTCGTTTCTTTTGAGCTCGAGTAACCCACCACGAGCATCAACAAGTATGTTCCCATATTCTTGCGCTCTAGTATCCAAACCAACCTCAGAGAAAGACTGCCCAAGTTGATAAATTTCAGAAAGCATCTGATTATATTTTTCAACTAAAAGCCTAGTGCCTTCCTCAATAAAAACTATTTTCCCACTCAGAGAATAATCCAATCCTGGCTCCTGATTAACGACAGTTACAAGATTGGATATCGTATTCTCTATTGCATTATCAATACTATGGTCCTTTTCAAGCTGAGCTTCCGCTGAAACTTGCAAACTCTCATTCGATACCATCAATTGGGCAACCTTTGCACTCAGATCCTCTATCTCACGGTCCTTCACATATAGAAGTTCATGAAGCTTGCCTTCACTGTTTGGACGTTCCTCTGAAGCTGTTTTCACAAACTCCAAACATTCTTTTATCATCTCCCTCAACGGGGCATCTGTCACTTCCCTAACTCCAACTTCAGCTTCATTCGGCAATGACTGCTGACAGGTAAGAGCCTTCAGCTGGCAGTGAAGATCAAACACTCCTTTCGTAACAGTTTCTCTTTCCTCCTACACCACCCCACAAAATAAATGAGTAATTGATAATCAATTTAATCTGTGCTACCTAAAACTATTCTCTCTCAATCATAAACCACAAACCTGATATTCCTGCACAATAATTTCTTTCTCAGCAACAGCCTTCTCCAGCGTAAGGCGCAGCTGTTCCAGCTGCTGCTGCCCTGTCGGGGAACCATCTCGAACCCCATTGCCCAATTCATCATAATGACTCTGCTGATGTTGATGCATAACTCGATTTTCCTCCGAGTTTTCATCCTCATTCTCCGTCCCTACACCTTCTTCTTCCTTTAGCTTACCATCAAATGTGATTAGCTCGTCGGGGCAATCAACAAACATGTCATCTCTAGCAGCATCCTCTGTAGATTTTCCATCTTCCGGGTCTCCCAAAACTCCACCTTCGCGATTAACGCGCTCTACCTGCTTCACTCACTCGCATTAAATTAAATAAAAATTATTAAAACTAACTAAGCATTGGCCACAATTTACATTGATTGGTAATAGGTAGTTACCTCATCATCATCAATGTTTGATTCAGTAACGCCATTTGATTGGGTTGTAGGGTCCGGATCCGAAACCTCGTCATTCTCAGACATCTCAACATTCAACAAGATTCGGATCTGAAATTTGGATTTCTATTTATTTATTTTCAATTTTACGAATCAGAATTATTGATAACCTACAATTGAATCCAAAACCAAATCGAAATGAATCAAATGAATATGAAATCAAGCAATTGATTACGAACGAGAAAATGAAATTAGAACGAAGAAGAAGAAAGAAACCCTACAATGAAATTTGACTACAATAATCTGGAAAGCGAAGTGAGTGCCAAGCAAAGTGGAAAATGCGCACCTGTTAAGTCGACGAAACTCCTCAGGTTGTAAGAAAAATATAAAAAGGAGAATTTCTATATGATGGACAAGGCGTTATTATGGTTTAGATTGTAATGGACGATTGGCGTTACAGATGTCCACAAACTTTGACAAACGGCAACACTACTACAACTCCACAAGACTCGTAGTTGAGTAATGAGTAGCACTACTATCAAATCAAGCTTTAATTACACATTTCATCCTTGATCTTACACTCTTGTGTAATTTTAATCCTTTTGGCTTAAAATGAGCAACTTTTGGTACATTAAAGATCATGACGTGATAAATGGGTCATTCCGTCTAATTGCTAAAGTATGTTGTTGTCTATGTGAACCTCACTAATGACATGGACGTGAGAGTGTCAACCACTGAAATGTCATGTCATATATTTTTATTTAAAAAAAATCCTTTTCATTTAATTTTAATTTTAATTTTCTTTTAAGTTTCATCATCTTCTGTTACGAATGTGATTGTTAGAGTTAGTTAGACAGCTGGCAGTTAAGTTGTTAGAGTTTGTTAGGAAGTTAGGAAAGTTGTTAGAGAAGTTAGTGAAGCAATTGAAGTATAAAGAGCTGCTAGTTAATGAATTGTAACCATGTTGTTGGTGAATGAACTTCTCTCTTTTCTCTGAATCTTCTTTCTCTCTCTATCTCTCTCTCTGGTTTCTTCCCTAACATTGGTATCTAGAGCCTTCGATTCTCGGAACCGTCATGGCTGAAGCAACACGATTCCAGAGTTCGATTCGTGAAGCTGAGGAACGAATCATGGCTGCCATGGATCCCTGCATCGCGCGTCACATGCGTGAGCTGGAACTCCGATTCGAGACACAATTCAATGGATTCCAAGAAGCCATGCGTGGAATTGGGCTTCAGGTTACGGATCTGGCTTCGTCGCGGCGAAGCTGAACAACAATCGACGGTGATTACCGAATGCCAACCCGTCTCACGAGGTTGGATTTTCCGAAATTCAGCAAGGAAGACGTTGATTCTTGGATCGCGAAGTGTGAGTGATTCTTCGCGTTGGATGGAACTCTGGAAGCGGAGCGTGTCGCCATCGCCAGCATCGCTTTGGATGAAAGCTCGTTCAGATGGTTTCAAGGATTGGAGCAAGGCACTGTGGGCAGAGTGACTTGGCCTGAGTTCGCGGCGGCGTTGCGAACACGATTCGACGTCGAATTCGAGTCCCCGATGGAGGAACTCAAGCGATTGACGCAGCAAGGAAACTTGGAGGAATATCATGAAGCGTTTGATAATCAGGCATGTAGAACAGAGCTATCTGAACTGTTGAAGCTTCAATGCTATTTAGGAGGCCTCAATTCTGAGTTGTGTACTGGGGTGAAGATGTTTGGTCCTCGTACGGTTCTGGAAGCAATGAGGATTGCTAAGCTGCAAGAAAGGAGTTTGGAGTTACTGCACAAGAAGTTGAATTCAGTAACCAAGTCCTTTAGCAATTGGTCTGAGAAGAAGGGAGTGACTCCTGCTGTAACACCCCGATTTCGGTGGCGTCACTTTAGTAACCAAAAAGAAACTTAAAGCGGAAAAACGTGAATATTTTTTTTTCGATAATGAAATCAAAGACTGAAAGAAATAAACTCGACAACAAAAGATAACAGAACTAATGTACAATAATATTTACAGCCCCCGCTGTAAGTAACAAACCACGTCACGAGTATCCTCCAGTGACGGGAAGTAGAAAAAGTAGCGCCCGTAGGCAATATGTACAGTCCAAATGAAAAGTTAAGTGTTCGCAACACCATCCCTCAAAAATGAGAATAAGTTAGCCCAAACGGCCTAAAAACAAGACCCCCTAGTCCAACCAACTCTCTGTGATTTCCGTAAAGAAACCACACAAAAAGCTATCGGCAGGAAACTACCCTGTCCCAAACTAGAAGCATGACGGTCAGAGCTAAGACTCTACTCCTACACTAATCTTATCTCGAGGAGCTCACACCAGCACTCAATCCTACATGCTAGCGTGATCGTCGTCCGAATCTGAATCCAGAACGACCAAGTCTATGTACACCATCCTACCTCCTCTCGCTACCCCGATGCGCTCCGGTGCTGGCCTCACGGGCGTAGGGCCCGAGCCAAGATCATCGATGACAGCGATGGTGGGTGAGCTAGACTCCGCAGAAGTCCCTCCCACAGGCTCCTCCTCTGAGGGGTCCTCATCATCAGAAGATGACGGTGGTGGTGGTGGTTCTCCCACTCATGGTCCGCAGTGCACGCCAGGTGGCAAGTTGAAGCTCACGGTGTACCTCCTCAGCACTCCCTCCGTCAGGTGCTCCAGTCGGTCGACGCGGTCCTCCATAATCCTCCCCGAATAGGTCGCACGGTGGCCAGCGGGGTCGACCACCCATGAACCGGGGTCATCCTGGTCTAGCATCTCAAACCGGGTCCCCCCCGAAGGGTGGACCATCATAAACCAGTCCGCCATAGACATCTGACAATGGGCGTAGTCCGCCAAAACACACACAGAAGACGCGAGGGTCAACTCCAAAGAATTATGTAAATAATAAATCCAACAGATAAAGATAAGGAGTAGCCACTTAGGCTTATAAGTTAGAGATAGCATCCTAGGGTTGTACAGTTCACAATGAATATAAAAGACGATAATAACAATTAGCATGCATCAAATAGTTTTAACAAGTATCAATCACACTCAGCGACTAAGTTAGTATGCGTGTTGCATGAAATGCAATGCTGGTTCACAAGATGCATTCCGGAAAGATGGGCATCAACGAGTCAGCCCTAACACCAGCCACGGTGGGACCATTCCTGCTCGCGTGTCTCTTACACCACACAAAGCGTAGTCAGATCAGCAGTGAACCCGAAGGTCTGCCATTTCCGTCTGCTACTAAGAATCACCGTAGTGTTCTTATATGGAAATCCGGGTCTTATGACCATTTTGGAATCCATCGAGGTCCGGTATCCCGCCGTGTATTAACCTCAAAATGAGTGCATGAATGCAAAGTGATTAGCCAAACAACGTCTCCGACCTCACTCGACACGTCGCCACGTGTTCTAGCTAACTTAATGTCTCTATAAAGAATACCCTAAGGTAAATGTCGATTCTGCGACAAAATACAATTAATCATAAAAAAAGAGTGCAATCACTCACGATAACTCTTCGAGTCATCAATGCTTTCACGAAGTCTCACGCTTCAGTGAAGTCTTATACAATCACGAAGTCTCACGCTCCAGTGAAGTTTTATGCTTTCACGAGGTCTCACGCCTCAGTGAATTTACACACTTGCACGAAGTCTCACGCTTCAGTGAAGTTTCATGTTGTTCACGAGGTCTCACGCCTCAGTGAAGATCCATGCTTTTCACGAGGTCTCACGCCTCAGTGAAGATCCACGCTTTCACAAGGTCTCACGCCTTAGTGAAGCTTCTCGACTCATCCCTTGGATGGCTAAACAAACTGCTCAAAGAGCGAAGAAGTATCAACATACTCAGAACTTACAAATTTCCCTAAAACTTGGATTCGACGACACTTCTCATTTTTCAAAACTAAAATTCAATCCTAAGCTTGCATCCAAGATTGTTATCATTATTTAAAGGTTTAGAGGTTGTTTAATATCATATGAGTTTTCCTTGTAAAAATAGTTTCCATTTAGTCTTATCGTATTTTCCTATGAGTTTCAAAGATCTCATAATCCCAAGTAATTCCCAGAGAATGTCTCGATCCACTAAAACCATAACAAGGCCCGAACTCCGTTCGTCCCGTCAAACTTTCTCAAAATCTCATAAAAATTTGGCATGACCTGCCCGTTATCCTCACTCTCCAGTACCACAAATTTATGTGTAATAGCATAGTTAAATCAGCACAAAACAACCATCATAGCTCATATATAAACACATCTTAGATTAACCACGTAGCACTTAGCATATATAGCGGATATCACACATCCTAGATTAACCATTTAGCACGTAGCATGTAATTCAAACTCAAAAACAGTCAGTAGATGAATAATCTACATTGTCAGCCGAAGCCTCAGAAAACATTTTCCCAATCAAACACAAACAAGTGCATAAACATTAAATCAAGTCAAATGCCTCGACACCTAAAGCATTAGCTAATAGTTCAGTAAGTAGCCCTCACCTGTAGCTCCTCCAGGGTTCTCTTCACACGCTCCTTCACAATCAACTCCTCGTTCTTCGGGAAATTCCTCAAAAGAACCTTTAGAGCAAAACCACAGAAATCAATCACAATGAGTCAGATACTCAGCAAACAATAGATACTAGGGTTACACGAAGTAGCTTATACTCCGAGGTACGATAATCTAACGAAATCGGACAAGTTTTCGAAAAAGAAATTTTCCCCCCTCCCCTAGGGTAGCTCACGGCCACTATGCACAATTAGGTGGGCCGATTTTTCTTCGATCAAACTTGGTTCCTAGGTTATCATTAGCCGTAACTAAGACGAATCTAAGCTCAGAAAAATTATCGGATCGAAAACTGTCACAGGGGTATTTTGGTCATCATTTTCAGCTCTTTGATGGGGACGTCAACAACGACGTTTATGACGACTAATCCTACTAGCACTAAGCTAAGTCGATAGTTTTCAGCTTAAAGGTTGCAACTTTGATTAAAAATGGGTATTTCTCATAGAAATTGATTCCGGCGGCATTTCGGCGACATTCGGCAAAATGTAATCCGCTAGAAGTTTTCTTGGGCATGTAGGGAAGATGTCTAGACACTAAAATCAAGCTATTTGGACAGTTTTACAAAAAGCTCCAAACTTTGAGCACAGAAAGACATAGAAGAAGTCGACAGAAACGACGATCAGAAGTGAGGGATAGTAACTATACCTCGTAATCTTCAAGTAGCAACGAACTGTGAAGCAATCAGGCAAGAAACGGCGAAAAATCAAATCCTCCTCCTCTCCAATGAAGCTCGCGGGTTTAGGGAAAGAAAATGGGAAGTTTTTGAAAAAAAATTTCATTTCTTGGCTATTTATAGGTTTTGGAAAATGCGGAAAAATGAAAATTTCGCGATTCCGATTTTTCCTGCGCGTTCCTCCGTGAATTCTAAGATAGGTTTTGGCGACAGAATTCCAAAACTCAAAAGAGGTTTCTTGGAATTAAGGTAAACGATTTAAAGTCGGTGTAAATCTATTTTACCCGAAAAACTATGTAATTCAAGTTCCCTCTGATACGATTGTCCTACACTATGCTGGGACAAGAGGTTCGACAATCGCTTAACAATAAACAAAACTTAACAACAAAACAATAACACTCAGAAGTTGTTAACCCAGTTCAGTGAAAACTTTCACCTACGTCTGGAGGGTTTGCACCCAAAGAAAGGAAATCCACTATCTCAAGATTCAGGAATTACAGACACTCATGAACACCTCAGTTCATAGTTCACTTCCTAATCTACCCAGTGTATTTCTACTTAGAATCTCAACCTAAGTATGAGAGCCCCTCTCACTTTCTCTCAATCACTGCCACAGTGATTGGTAAACACAATGAACAATCAGAGTTTGAATGTAATCAAACAACACAGAACCCTTCTTTGCTTTATAGAATCAGTGAGCAAAGAGGATTCACAAATAACAAAGAACGAAGCACACTAACAAATCCTAAAACACACGATCTCTCTCTATCAGCTTCGGTAGACTTCACGTTTTAGGTCTTCATCCTTTTATAGACTTCAGCAGCGGTAGCATGGGCTTTAGGGTTAGCACGGGCTGAAGAAACAGATTCCAATAACAGCAATTTGAAAACGCAATCTTGATAGATTCGGTTTCTTACTGCACAAGTAAAGATAGAAATCAATCTTTTAACAAAGATTGTTTCAACAAATAACAACCCAACAACTAAAACCCTTCTGAGATAGTTACTTGCTCCTCAAGTAACTCAAAACATATCTTCAACAAATCTTCAGAAGGCCCATAACAGAAACACAAGCTGAGGACTGATGTCCTAGCCTCACGAGTTCAGATGCCACGACATCTGCTTCGACAATCAGTTGTTTTGACAAAATGCAAGGCAACATGTTCCAACAATCTCCCCCTTTGTCAAATTTTGTCTAAAACAACTCACAATCAGAGAGGATAAAAAACTAGAGAGACAATTCTCCCCCTTAGTCAGAGCTCCCCCTCAAACTGATGCATCTACACAACCGACTACCATACTTCAGAAGACATAGTCGGAACAACCACTTAGCAGCACAAACACAAAACCAAAGGTACAATCAGCCTTAGCACATGATGACACCAAAATAGATTAGCTTGAACATCATCGTATCAGAAATACTACCATCTGAAGCTGGCAGCACATACCCAGAAGTACAGCTAACAGAAATACTGCTCATCAGAAGCACCGTCAGAAATACCGCTCATCAGAAGTAACATTTCAGAAACAAACATAGCCATCGTCTTGAACTTGTCTTCAGACCAGAGCTAACACTTTCAGAACACACATAGCACAGTAGAAACAGAAGCAACTTCACCTAACTTCTGAGAACATGAACATCTGAACCAAAACAAACTTCTGGAGGGTTGTAATCTGCGAACATCTGAACAGAACCAACTTCCACTAACTTCTGAACATAAACAACTTCTGAACCACAAACTTCTGAAAATAAACAACTTCTGAACCACAAACTTCTGAAAACTCAAACATCTGAAAACACTGTTCACACACTTCTGAAACTTCAAAAACAGCTGAAAACATCTGTCTTAAACATCTGAACAAAACACATGCATACTAGCAACTACTCCCCCTTTTTAGCACAAATTTGCAAAGGGTGCACGAATACAGCAGAAACAAAACAAACTAGTCTTCAGAACTGGAGTCCTTTCCTGCACTACACTCTTCAGATCCTTCCTCCTCTTCATTACTCACATTCGGAGCAGCAGCACGGTGTTCACCATCTTGACGTTCTTCTTCCTGTAGCTTGAGTAGCAACGCATCAACTCTGAGCTTCCTGGCAGTGCTCACCCTGATTGTCTCCTGCAAGGCCTTGGAAACCTTCAGTAATTCAGCAATGATGGCCTTAGCGTCAGATTCAGTCACAGGAGGAGCAGATGTCCTGCTGGTTGGTAAGGCAATGTCTAGAACATGTGACTCCATAAACAAACGGTGATCCAAAGTGATTGGAACTCCACGAGACATAGCCACATCATCTGGCCTCAGAATCTGAGGATGTTGCTTTAAGATTATCTCAGTAAGAAGTGAAGGAAATGAAACAGGCAGCTTCACAGCACAAGTATCAGCATGCTTCAATGTCTGCTCAAACACAAAAGTTCCAAAGTCAAAAGCCATAGACTTGCCAATCCTATAGATCAATTTGGCAAGCGTTGCAGAAACACCAGAAGTATGTTGAGTAGGAACCCAATTCACAGCACCAATCCAGTTAAGAATAGCATACTTCACACTCAGATTTCCAGTAGACAACAACTTTTTGCTGGGCCACTTCTTCACATGACCGGCAGTAAGCTCCTTGGCAACATCATCCATGGACACTTCTTCATCAACAAATTCAATAGCACTCCGTCCAAGTGCTTGATTGATCACAGCAGGGGAAAACAATACACATTCAGCCCGTACATAGACTTTTTTGAACTCTGCACTATCAGGAAGTCCCACATCAACAGAGAGATTCACCAGGAACTCTCTCACAAGCTTCTCATAGCACCTTCCAACATTCTGAATAGTCTTCATCAGACCTGCTTTCTCAATAAGTGCAATAACATCTCTGCATTCAAGAACATCAGAACCAACATCCCTTTCCTTGGCCATTCTTCTCTTGCAAACAAACTTCCACTTCTGAACATTCTCTTCTAAGTGGAAGGACACTCTATCAATAGGGACAGCAGGAACATTCTGAGGAACACGCTTACCAGAAAACTTCTTTTTATCAGAAGATCGAATGTCCTGAACACCGACTTCAACATCTGACTCAGAGTCTTCAACTTCAACTGGAATCTTCCTCTGCTTCTTCTCAGTGGGAGCCTTTGCTTCCTTTTGCTTCCCCTTACTCTTCACACTGGCCTGTCTGGATTTCTTTGATGGAGTAGGTGTGATCTCAGGAGAAGAAATCCTTCTTAAACATACATCTTCTGCATTCTCGCAGCAACACTATCAGCAAAAGTCTCAGTCAGAGGAACATCATCAGAAGCATCATCAGAGATGTTCTGAACAGAGGCTGGATTAGCATCCTTCGACGAGGATGAAACAGAGATATTAGGCGTGGTAGTATCGCCTGAATTTTCATGAGAAGTGGAATCCTTTCCAGGAGTTTCTTGAGCAGAACTTCCCTTAGACCCAGTTGTCTCAACATCAGCCACAACATCAGGCACAACATCAGGAGGCGATTTCACTGGAGAATCTTCATCATTGATTTCTTCTTCGTCAGGAACATCCTCAAGGATAGGAACATTCGGAGCTTTGCTATTCTTGACCTGTGATTTGTAGACCTTACACGTTGGGTTTCTTGATCGCATCTTCTTGGAGGCTTTCTTGGACACAGAAGACGGTTGAGAAGGATCACTCTTCAAACCCATACACTTGACTCCTTTAGCAGTTCTTTCAATCTTGGCCTTGACAGATTCCTTCTTTCCTGAACTTTGAGACATGACGAATCGAGAGGAAATACAAGCAAAGTACAGAACAATGAAACAGATTTGCAAATCAGAGATGATGAGTCTTGAAGAAGATAGATGCACAAGCGGTTGAGAGAACACAATTTGCCCGTTGGAGGTAGTTATAGGAAATGTGAACCATGAAGTAACTTTCTCTCTGCTGATGTCACAACGGCTGTTAATGATGACCAAGAGTAAACTAGCCGTTGACACACTAGGGCACGCTAATTGCTATGCATCAGAAAGACAAATCCCTAGACTTCCTCTTAATTTTTCAAAAGTGATAGCATCAAGGGGTTTTGTGAAAATATCAGCCAACTGCTTGTCAGTTGTCACATGCTCCAAGTTGACAATTTTATCCTCCACCAAGTCTCTAATGAAATGATGTCTAATATCAATATGCTTGGTCCTGCTATGCTGTATGGGATTCTTGGAAATATTGATTGCACTGAGATTGTCGCAGTACAATGTCATGACATCCTGTTCAACATCATACTCTTTCAACATTTGCTTCATCCACATGAGTTGAGTACAACTACTTCCGGCTGCAATATACTCTGCTTTAGCTGTAGACAATGAGACACAGTTCTGCTTCTTGCTAAACCATGAAATCAAATTATTCCCTAGGAAGAAACATCCACCAGATGTGCTCTTTCTATCATCTGCACTACCGGCCCAATCTGCATCACAGAAACCAACTAAAGAAGAATTTGTATCATGAGTATAGAGAATACCATAGTCACTCGTGCCATTGATGTACTTGATAATTCTCTTGACTTGTAGCAGATGACTAGCCTTAGGAGCTGCTTGAAATCTTGCACATACACCAACTGCAAAGGTGATATCTGGTCTGCTAGCAGTGAGATACAACAAGCTTCCAATCATGCTTCTATAGAGACTTTGATCAACATCTTCTCCTTGCTCATCTTTGGACATCTTGATGTGTGTAGCAGCAGGAGTTCTCTTGTGACCAGCCTTTTCAAGACCAAATTTCTTGACTAGGCCTTTAGCATACTTACTCTGAGATATGAACATAGAATCCTCCATTTGTTTGACTTGTAGTCCTAGAAAATAGTTCAATTCACCAACTAGGCTCATCTCAAATTCAGATTTCATTTGTCGGACGAAATGCTCCACCATTGAGTTTGACATTCCTCCAAAGACAATGTCATCCACATAAATCTGTGCTATCATGAGCTTACCTCTGTCATTCTTCACAAACAGAGTTTTATCAATTCCACCCTTGCTGTACCCATTGCTTACAAGAAATTCAGTTAACCTTTCATACAAAGCCCTAGGTGCTTGCTTCAAACCATACAAGGCCTTCCTCAACTTGTACACATGATCTGGATGATGCGGATCTGTAAATCCTTTAGGTTGTTCAACATAGACTTCTTCATTCAAATAACCATTCAGAAAAGCACTCTTCACATCCATCTGATAAAGTCTGAACTTCAAAAGACAAGCAACACCTAACAAGAGTCTTATAGATTCCAGTCTAGCTACTGGAGCAAAGGTCTCATCAAAATCAACTCCTTCTATCTGAGTATATCCTTGAGCAACAAGCCTTGCTTTATTCCTTGTGACTGTTCCAGCTTCATCTGATTTGTTCTTGAAGATCCACTTAGTGCCAATGATGTTTACTTCTTCAGGTCTAGGCACTAACTCCCACACTTCATTTCTTCTGAACTGCTCTAGCTCTTCTTGCATAGCATTTATCCAGTATTCATCAGTGAGAGCTTCATTAACATTCTTGGGTTCTATCTTAGAGATGAAACAACTGTGAGCAATTATACTTCTGGATCTGGTAGTCACCCCTTCTTGAAGATTACCAATAATGTTTTCTTGAGGATGATTCTTCTGAACCCTGATTGATGGAGCTTTGTTTGTTGTGATATCTTTGTCTTCCTTTTCATCAGCACTTGTTTCTGACTCATTGTCGAGGGCGGTTGCTGGAGCATTAGCTGGAACATCAGCACCATCATCATCTTCATTCAGAACTGCTTCTTCCTTCTTGCTTGGTTCATCATCCACAGTCACATTCACAGATTCCATCATGGTCCTTGTGCGAGAGTTAAAAACTCTATAAGCTTTGCTGTTCATAGAATACCCCATGAAAATTCCTTCATCACTTCTAGGATCAAGCTTCCTCTTAGGATCACGATCTGCAAGAATATAACATTTACTTCCAAATATGTGAAAGTATTTTACAGACGGCTTTCTACCTTTCCATAGCTCATATTGTGTAGAGGATGTCCCTGCCCTGATGGTGACTCTATTATGTATGTAACAAGCAGTACTCATGGCTTCAGCCCAGAATTGGTGTGGAATCTTCTTAGCATGTAACATTACTCTAGCTGATTCCTGGAGAGTTCTATTTTTCCTTTCAACAATTCCATTCTGCTGTGGAGTGATGGGGGCAGAAAATTCATGGCTAATACCTTCAGTTCCACAGAACTCCAAGAATTTTGAATTCTCAAACTCTCTTCCATGATCACTTCTGATTCTTACAATCACACAGTCCTTCTCATTCTGAAGTCTCAAACATAAATTCTTGCATATTTCAAAAGTCTCTGATTTTTCTCTCATAAATTCAACCCATGTATACCTTGAAAAATCATCTACACAGACAAACACATACCTTTTTCCTCCCAAGCTTTCAACCTGCATGGGACCCATGAGATCCATGTGAAGCAATTCCAGAACCTTCGTCGTGGTCTGATGCTGGAGCATCTTGTGTGGCACCTTGGTTTGCTTACCAATCTGACATTCTCCACATAGCTTTCCTTCTCCCAAGCTCAAATTGGGCAATCCCCTTATTGCTTCATCAGCAATGATCTTTTGCATGCTCCTGTAGTTGAGATGTCCTAGTCTTTGATGTCATACATTCACCTCATCTTCTTTAGTTAACAAACATCTGGAAACATGAGCTTTTTCTTCTGATGTCCACATGTAACATTTGTCCTTTGATCTGACTCCTCTCATCACAACTCTCTTATCGTCAGTGGTCACAACACATTCTATCTTATTGAACTTCACATCATACCCTTGATCACACAGTTGACTTATGCTGATTAGGTTGACAGTTAAGCCATTTACAAGTAACACATTGTTCAAGTTAGGAGATTCTGTGCTAACAAGCTTTCCTACTCCCTTGATCTTTCCTTTAGCTCCATCTCCAAAAGTGACATAGTTGGTGGAGTGACTTCTGATATTTTGCAAGAAGCTCTTGTTTCCTGTCATGTGCTTTGAGCAGCCACTATCAAAATACCAATCTTCCTTTGATGATGCTCTGAAGGACGTGTAAGCTACCTGACATCTGACTTCACCCTTGGGCTTCCATTCCTTCCTCATCTGAACAGGTTTTTTTATCGTGCATCTGAGGATAACCATATAACCTGTAACAGTAGGGCTTTATGTGACCATTCTTACCACAGTAGTGACACTTCCAAGGTACAATCTTCTCAAGCTTGAGCTGGGATTTCACATGTTGAGGTACATGTCTGGGCAATGAATCTGACAACTGATAATTTCTAGGCTTCTTGAATTCAGTTTGTTTCGCAGCAGACACAAATTTCTTTGAACCTTTCTGATTTTCTTTGTTTGCAGTTCTATAGTCAAAGCCAATTCCCTTCAAACTCCCTCCTTGCTTGCTAGTTTCCTTCAGAATTTCATCAAGCATATCAGAACCACTGTTCAACATTCTAACAGATTTGTGAGTAGCTTCAAGCTTTCTTGTCAGAGTTGCCACTTCCTCTTGAAGTCCTGCATTAATCAACACTAGATTAGCCTTTTCCATAACATCAGCATTATTAAACTTACTTTGCCATTCCTCCAGATCTTCCTTCAGCTTTGTGCTGAGCTCTTTCAGCCTTTCATTCTGAGAGACAAGTTGTTCTATCTCACTTTGCTTTTCTCTCACAAGTTTACATGCTTCTTCCCACTTGATGTGTAGCAGCTTGTAAGTCTCAGCCAGTTCCTCATCTGTAATGTCCTCATCACTTGTATCAGACTCATAGACAGTTCCAGAGAAAGCATTGACTTTGTTTGCAGATATCTCCTCCTCATCTTCAGTGTCTTCATCTGACCAAGTTACCATCATACCTTTCTTCTGCTTCTTTAGATAAGTGGCGCATTCAGATCTGATGTGACCATATCCTTCACATTCATGACACTGCACTCCTTTATTCTGACCAGATTTTTCGTCTTCTTTGGTCTTCCTCTGTGAATTAGTAAATTTGGGTTTGTTATCGAACTTCATGTCCTGGACATTAGGCCTGGTTCTTTTATCAATCTTTCTCAATGCTCTGTTGAATTTTCTTGCTAGCATGGCCAGAGCCTCAGTCAGATTTTCACCCTCACAATCTTCATCATCACCTTCATCAGTGTTTGACACAAAAGCAATACTCTTATTCTTCTTCTCAGATTTTCCACTCAGTTTCAACTCAAATGTCTGCAAAGAGCCAATAAGTTCATCAACCTTCATGTTCTCAATGTCTTGAGCCTCCTCAATTGCAGTGACTTTCATAGCAAACTTCTGAGGAAGAGATCTCAGGATCTTCCTTACAAGCTTCTCATCTGACATAGGTTCTCCCAAAGCAAATGAAGCATTAGACAAGTCACGGACACGCATGTGGAATTCTGAAATAGTCTCTTCTTCAGTCATCATCAGATTTTCAAATTGAGTAGTAAGCATCTGAAGCCTTGACATCCTCACTCGAGTAGTTCCTTCATGTGCAGTTTTCAGAATTTCCCAAGCATCCTTTGCCACAGTACACGTATTGATCAGCCTAAACATATTCTTGTCAACTCCATTAAAAATAGCATTTAGAGCCTTTGAATTTCCAAGTGCAGCTTCATCTTCAACACTAGTCCATTCTTCTTCAGGTTTTTCAACAACAGTAGTAGAGGTGCCTTCAACCTCAGCCTTAGTGGGGTGCTTCCAACCCTTGACAATAGCTTTCCAAGTCTTGTTGTCAATCGATTTGAGAAAGGCTGTCATGCGAACCTTCCAGTAGTCATAGTTAGTACCATCCAGAATGGGTGGCCTATTGACTGATCCTCCCTCCTTGTTATCCATGAGAACTTGAATAAACTCCCTGGAGCTCACCCAACCAGAACAGGGTGCCTGCTCTGATACCAATTGTAATTCAGGTTCCCTCTGATACGATTGTCCTACACGATGCTGGGACAAGAGGTTCGACAATCGCTTAACAATAAACAAAACTTAACAACAAAACAATAACACTCAGAAGTTGTTAACCCAGTTCAGTGAAAACTTTCACCTACGTCTGGAGGGTTTGCACCCAAAGAAAGGAAATCCTCTATCTTAAGATTCAGGAATTACAGACACTCATGAACACCTCAGTTCATAGTTCACTTCCTAATCTACCCAGTGTATTTCTACTTAGAATCTCAACCTAAGTATGAGAGCCCCTCTCACTTTCTCTCAATCACTGCCACAGTGATTGGTAAACACAATGAACAATCAGAGTTTGAATGTAATCAAACAACACAGAACCCTTCTTTGCTTTATAGAATCAGTGAGCAAAGAGGATTCACAAATAACAAAGAACGAAGCACACTAACAAATCCTAAAACACACGATCTCTCTCTATCAGCTTCGGTAGACTTCATGTTTTAGGTCTTCATCCTTTTATAGACTTCAGCAGCGGTAGCATGGGCTTTAGGGTTAGCACGGGCTGAAGAAACAGATTCCAATAACAGCAATTTGAAAACGCAATCTTGATAGATTCGGTTTCTTACTGCACAAGTAAAGATAGAAATCAATCTTCTAACAAAGATTGTTTCAACAAATAACAACCCAACAACTAAAACCCTTCTGAGATAGTTACTTGCTCCTCAAGTAACTCAAAACATATCTTCAACAAATCTTCAGAAGGCCCATAACAGAAACACAAGCTGAGGACTGATGTCCTAGCCTCACGAGTTCAGATGCCACGACATCTGCTTCGACAATCAGTTGTTTTGACAAAATGCAAGGCAACATGTTCCAACAAACTACTTTTTGCAGTGAATGTCGGAAGAGAAAACTTCCTTCTGAAGAAAGATTGGAAACATCAAGAGAAATGGGAGTACGCGTGTGGAATCTTCATCTGAAGTTCCGAATAGAAAAAGTCTTCATCGTCGGTTGATTTTAGGTTTCTTGAACTATCAGGGTTTTGGTTTCGGCAAACTTCCGAGTATTGAAATTTGACGTTCGTACCTTCCAGGGTTTCTTATCGAAACGCTTGTCTATAGACGATCAAGAGGAGTTCTAACATTTCTCTGAAGATTTTTGGAATTAGTTTCCATCGTGTCTTAAAGTGTAAATTAGCTATTTACTAGGGTTCTTGACCTAGGTTTAAGCGAATATTAGTCGTGCTATAACTTTTATCGATTTTGATACAATCCTTAGACTTTTCCTGAACTTTCTCTTTCATAAAATTTATCTCATTTAATAAACTCTTGTTCAGGTTTCCCTTCACGATACATCAAACCTAATCGTGAATAGGAATTTATTCACTTATCCTAAACTCAAAAACTTGGGTCTTACACCTGCAATCGTGGAAAAGAGGGGAATTGATCGGAAATTGGTTGGAGAAAACAGTTAGAAAGGTATTCTGGGAAAACCAAATTATACATTTCAGAAGAAGCTAACTCCCAAAGAAATGGATGAGCATCGAGCTCAGAATTTTTGTTTCTTTTGCCATGAAAGGTATACTCCAGGGCATGATTGTCCTCAGAGGAAAAAATCTCAGGTTTTTTTCATGGCAGTGGATGATCTTGATCAACAGGAACTTCCTGTAGAGGTGGAGCATGAAACTGGAACGGAGGTAAGTGCTCCTAAGGTTTCTCTTAATGCTTTGCATGGTGATTCTATTTCTCTCAATGCCTTAGAGGGTGATTCCCAATATCCTATGATGCGGTTAACTGGTTGGTTAGGCAAAAAGAGGATTTTTGTATTAATAGATACAGGAAGCACTCATAATTTCATTAATACAAAATTATGTCATGAGGGTTTAAGCAAGCTTCAATGCTTACAACCAATGAAAGTAACAGTAGTAGATGGGGGAGTTATACAAGGTTCTGGCTGGTGTGGGGGAATTACTTGGAAGATGCAAGGATACACTTTTACTGATGATGCAATAACTATTCCTCTAAGTAGTTGTGATCTCATTTTGGGTATGAAATGGCTTAGATAATGGGGAACTATTTCTTGGGACTTTACCAATTTAATAATGGAGTTTGCTATAGGGAAGGAAATGGTCAAGTTGCAGGCTATGGAAGAAAAGGAGAACAAACTAGTTTCTGCTGCTAAATTGCACCACGTGGTAGGGGAGGATAAATTTAGTTATTTGCTGCAGATCCTTCCTTGTTCCAGAGAGGTAGCTTGTTGCACTCTCAAGACTAAGGAGTCATTAGATTCTGGGTTAACTGTGCAAGGGAGAGATGTGGAGCTGCAGGCTCATGAGGAAGCAATTTTGCAAGATTATGGTGATGTGTTTGAGGAACCTGCTGAGTTACCACCTTTCAGGGGCATCTATGATCATAAGATCATATTAAAAGAAGGGTCAAATCCCATTTCTCTCAGGCCTTATAGATACCCTCCTGCACAAAAGAATGTCATAGATAAAATGGTGAAAGAATTGCTTGAGTCAGGGGTAATTCAACCTAGCTCTTCTCCTTTTGCTTCTCCAATTGTTTTAGTCAAGAAGAAGGATGGTAGCTGGAGAATGTGTGTGGACTATAGGAAGCTCAATGATATGACTATGAAAGCAAAGTTTCCCATTCCATTGGTGGAAGACTTATTGGATGAATTAGGGGGAGCTAAAGTTTTTTCTAAATTGGATTTAAGGGCTGGTTATCATCAGCTGAGAATGAGACCTAAGGATGTGGAGAAAACAGCATTTCAAACACACTCAGAGCAATATGAGTATGTTGTCATGCCATTTGGTCTTACAAATGCTCCCTCAACTTTCCAAGGAGCCATGAATGCTATATTTGCTCCATTTTTTAGGAAGAGTGTGCTTATATTCTTTATATTCTTTGATGATATCTTAGTGTATAGTGCTACTATTGAGGACCATGTCCAGCACTTGAGAGAAGTATTTGAAGTCCTTAAGAAGCATTCATTCTATGTCAAAAAGAGTAAATGTGCTTTTTTCACTCCTGTGATTGAGTATTTAGGCCACTTTATTTCAGCATCAGGGGTTTCTACATATCCTACCAAGATCAAAGTCATTCAAGAGTGGCCTGAACCAACTACAATTAAACAATTGAGAGGGTTTTTGGGACTCACGGGCTATTACAAAAGGTTTATTAAGGGCTATAGTATCATGGCCTCACCATTAACAGACCTTTTGAAGAAAGATGGCTTCTGTTGGTCAGTTGCAGCCAGTGGCGAAGCCAGAATTCTTGTTGAGCCTGGGCAAGGCTAAACCCAAGTGTCTAATTTAAAAATCATAATCAGATATTCGAATACATATCATGTAAAATGACACCAAACTTTAGAATCACAAATCAATATTAGTAAAAAATGAAATGATGAACACAGTTTTCAATGCAAAATGTGAAATTTGGTGCTAGTTCTAATAGACGCTTCAATGCAAAATGTAATTTGACTCTTCTTATAGATTTGGATGAAAGTGTTGCAAAATGTAAACATGACTTTTAGATTAAGAAAATAAAAGGATACATAGAAATCACAGTACCAATTTAATTTTTACCATGTGAAAATCATTGAATGAATCATGTAAAATTGGTAAAAAAAAATTATGAAGTTTCATCTCCATATGTGAACATGATTGAAGAAAATGAAATTGTAAAGTATTTGATTAAGCATGCTTCTAGCCAATTTATTTTATATCGGAAAGATAAATTGCATCATCCAGGGTTTGATCCATGGACCTCCTCCCCCCACCCCAGCCCATATGTCCATTAACTCTTAACACTTGAGGTATCATTTGGGGACCTTCTAGCCCTTATTAATTCAATGAAAAAAAAGGAGAAAATTAAATTTGAAAAGGAAGAAAATCTATAAAAAGGGGAAAACAAAAAAGCTTCACTTGGTGGGAATAATAACTTATTAAGTTTCTAGCTTGAATAGAGGAAAAGTACATTTTTTAGTCTGGATGCAGAAGATCAAGGAAAAGGTTTCGTTCCTAACCAACACAAAACACAATTTTACAATATAATATCAGATACCACCTGTGTCTCAATCTTGTCAATACTCGTTCAGTCTTATCACCTACAGAAAAGCTTCTACACTCTTCGATTCAAGCAAACCAGCTCATCCCCAATGTTAATTTCATTTTTTCAATCTGCCTTGTTGTAAACCAAATAGAAGAAAAATGCTTCATCTTCTTCACTTGATCTACTTAATTTCTAGAACTGCTTCATCTTGCAGCAACACTCACAGCGAAGGTCAGAGTGTTATCTCCTCTTCCTTCTTCATCTCCATTTCTGAAGAGAATGAGAGCAGTTTTTTTGTGCCCAGGTTGCCCCTTCTTTTTCGCCCAAAAAGAGCCCTGCTGCCCAAGTCAATTTTATTTTTTCGGCCATGGAGCTTGGGCATGTGCCCAAGCTGGCCAGGCGGTGGATCCGCCTCTGGTTGCAGCTGCAGATACTTTCCTAAAGCTCAAAAATGCATTGGTTACAGCTCATGTCCTTGCTATTCCAGATATGCAGAAACCTTTTACAGTGGAAACTGATGCTTCCAGTACTGACATTGGGGTTGTTCTACTTCAGGATCATCACCCTGTGGCCTTTATTAGTAAGGTCTTATCCCCTAGAAATAGGTTGTTGTCAGTATATGATAGGGAACTTTTGGCTCTGGTCCATGCAGTTACAAAATGGCATCAGTATTTGGCTATCCAGCCATTTACTATTCTTACTGATCAACAGAGCTTGAAATTCTTATTGGAGCAGAGATTGTCTACTCCAGCTCAATATATGTGGGTTACTAAGTTGATGGGTTTGTCCTATGTAATTCAGTACAAAAAGGGTAAGGAAAATGTGGTAGCTGATGCTCTTTCTAGAGCCTCTCATGGAGAATTATTGCAACTTTCAGTCTCTTTCATATCTTCAGAACTGTGGGTCTTACTTACTCAAGCTTATGCAGCTGATGATGCTCTTAAGCTCCTTATTTCTCAGGTTCTGGCTCAACCCCAGCTACATACTCACTACTCTGTGGTGGATGGTTTGCTATATAGGAAACATAGACTAGTGGTTCCTAATGATGCCCAAGTTAGGACTTTAATCTTGGAGTGACTTCATTCCTCTCATCAAGGAGGTCATTCTGGCATAAGGGCTACTGTGGTCCGGATTAAGTCTTTCTTTTACTGGAAGGGGCTTAGTAAGGATGTAGTTGCATTCATCCAATCATGTGAGACTTGTCTCAGGTGTAAGTATGAGAAAGTGGCTAATCCTGGTTTGTTGTAACCACTCCATATACCTGTTGGAGTATGGCAAAGCATAGCTATGGATTTTATTGATAAGCTGCCCAAATCTCATGGCAAGGATGCTATTTGGGTTGTCATTGATAGGCTGAGCAAGTATGCTCATTTCATACCCCTCTCTCATCCTTATACAGCTTCTATTTTAGCTGAGATTTTCATTAAAGAGGTTTATCGGCTACATGGTGCTCCCTCCAATATTGTTAGTGATAGAGATCCTCTTTTTACTAGCAAATTTTGGATTGCTTTCTTATAACAGCTGGGAATTTCACAGAGTTTAACCACTGCTTATCATCCTCAGTCTAATGGTCAAAGTGAGGTTCTCAATAGGTGTTTGGAGCACTATCTTCGAGCTATGACTTGGCAGAGGCCTAAGGAGTGGGCTACTTGGTTGCCTCTAGCTGAGTGGTGGTATAATACCACTTATCATTCAGCTATACAGACCACACCTTATGAAGTGGTGTATGGTCAGCAACCTGCAATTCATCTCCCTTATTGTCCTCAGAGTACTATGGTGGAGGCTGTGGATAGAAGTTTTACAGCTAGGGAACAAATGATTCAAAGGCTTCAAGCTAATCTCATGAGAGCTCAGGCTAGGATGAAGGTCCAAGTTGATAGACACAGAACAGATAGGGAATTTTCTGTGGGCGATTGGGTCTTGCTAAATTGCAGCCTTATAGGCAGAGTTCTACCCAGCATAGAGCCTCTGAAAAATTGTCTCCTCATTTCTTTGGCCCTTATCAAGTCCTTCATCGTGTTGGCAAAGTTGCCTACACTCTAGCTCTACCACCTGACTCCATAATCCATCCCACATTTCATGTTTCACTACTGAAACCTTGCCCTTCTTCTGCTATGCAACATGTGCCTTTACCTCTGGATTGGGGCAACATGGATCAGCCACGTGCTCCTCTTAAGATACTGAAGCGAAGAATGGTTCAGCGCAGGCACAAAGCTGTTACTAAGGTGTTAGTTCAGTGGCTAGGAGAGCTGGAAGAAGATGCAACTTGGGAGGTTCTCTACAACCTCAAACAACAGTTTCCTACATTTGATACTACTGCTGATGTTCCTGTGGATTTACAAGTTCTTCATTGAGGACAAGGAAGTTGTTAAGGGGAGGGATATGTTACGAATGTGATTGTTAGAGTTAGTTAGACAGCTGGCAGTTAAGCTGTTAGAGTTTGTTAGGAAGTTAGGACAGTTGCTAGAGAAGTTAGTGAAGCAGTTGAAGTATAAAGATCTGCTAGTTGATGAATTGTAACCATGTTGTTGATGAATGAACTTCACTATTTTCTCTGAATCTTTTTTCTTTCTCTATCTCTCTCTCTCTGGTTTCTTCCCTAACATCTTCAATCTCCTTCTTCATCGTCCTCGTAGGATAGCTCAAGTGGTAGGAGGCGGGGGACATATGGGTTGGGTAGGGTAGGGAGAGGTCCAGGGATCGATTCCTGACGGGTGCAATTTATCTTTCCGATGTAAAAAAAAAGATCCCCTTCTTCATCTCTCGACAGCACCACCCACCACGACCACTCACTTCTTCTTTTCCTCTTTCCACCCACCATCAGTCAAGCATCAACAACACCACACACTCTATTTCTTCTTCTTTTTCTTCTTCCCACTCACCACTCCCTTTTCAACCCCACCAAAACACTCCCCCCACATCGACCCAACATTCAGATTAGCCATGGAAGGACATGAATTAGAACCATCCTTATTTTTGATTCACCATTATCGATCTCGCTTTCCTACCTTCTTCTTCTTCTTCTTTTTCTTTCAACCACACAGGAACCTTAGATTTCAGAAACCTAGAACAAATAAAAAACCCAAACCTAGAAGAGATCAGAAACCCAAACCCATAATTTCAATCTAGACGGTGTGAGAGATCGAGACGATGAAGGGTTTCTCGCCCCCATCACCAAGTTCCAACCTTTTCGCCCAATGACAGTGGATGGCGATCGAGGTTGCTCGCGTTGGCTTCGTGACTTGACGTCGAGGATCTGGCGACGGAAGAAGGTGAAGACATTGAAAGCTTCGGTCATTGAAAGTCAAGGTTTAAAGTTGTTCTATAAATGGTTTTGTTGGGATTTGAAAAAGAATTTCTTGGATTTTCTTCTCTAATTTTCATCTCTCCTAGACTGATTTTCCTTTTACTCAGTAAAGCTACAACCTTTCACCCATATGTGGTATGGTGTCGATCTAGGCTTTGGGCTTTTGTGGGATGATTCAGCCGTTGAAGGAGGAGGACGATTTTGTGGTTGAGAAGGTGGAGAGGAGGGAGGCCAGGAGAAGGGGTTGGGGCTTTTATGAGGTGGTTCTATTGTTGAGTGAGGAGGACAGTTTATGGGTAAAGGGGTTTGTGTTTGGGGTTGATGAGCGTAGGAGGGAGAAGGTGAAGGGGTTTGGGTTTGGGGTTGATGAGCTGAGCATGAGTGGGAGAAGGGAAGGAATTTGAGGTTGATGTTGTTGGGTTTTAGATGGTGGTGTTTGGTTTATGGATTTCTTTAGATTGAAAGATGAAGGTGAGATTGGGGGGGGGGGGATGAAGAAGGGTAGTGGTTTTTTTTTCAATGAGTTTTTATAAATTAATATAATTAAGGATATTTTTATTTATTAATCATGTGGCATCCTATTGGCGCATACAGTCAGATCCACATCGTTAATGAGCTCCACATAGGCAAACGACGTTAACGATTTGATGAAGAAATGATGGAAGGACCCAGTTGTCACGTCGTGATCTTTTTGGTGTATCAAAATTGCTCGTTTTAAACAGAGGGGATCAAAATTGCACAAGAACCTAATATCAAGACGAAAAGTGCAATTAAGCCTACTATCAATTCCTGTCACTACTCATTTTTTTTCCATAAAAACATTGTTGAAAAAAGTAACCCGCAAAATTATGTATTACAAAAGACTACATTAATCACTGAATAAATTTTTATAAATAAAAAGGTATTTTTTTTCTTTCGGTAAATAACTTTATCAATTTGATTAAAATCATATGAGGGAAGAAAAAAAATAGTATTTTTCTTCTTTGGTTCTTGAAGAAATGAGATAGATTTTTAAATATATTTACTTTTATCGTCCTCTTTTTTTAGAGCTTACACGTGGGAACTCCATTTTTGTCTAATGAAATATTTTTCATCAAAATCTCTCACTTTTTAAGAGGAGATAAAATTGAGTTAGAAGGAGTTTTGCCCCTCCATTCCACTCTCCTCCTCTCCTAAAAGTTTAACCATGCTAGTGAAGGGCGTTACTTCATGCGATCGAAAAAGACGTGACTTGTTGGCAAAGTCTTGGGATTAGAGTTTAAGGGAAATGATATTGATGCTATTCGAGGTTTGGAAAAGGTGTATGAGGATCATTTCGAGACTTGATTTTTTGTTTGTTTCTCTCGGGCTTTGTTTTTGCTTTTGTCCGGGTTGGGGTTTTTTCGGTGGAAAATTATCTCTCTCAATTGAGGTGTTGAATCATTGCAAGTTGGTGAGGAGGGTGTACCTACAAAAAACACTTCAGCGTTTAAGTTAGTGTTTGTATGTGTTCTTCCCGCTGCCCTGAGAACGCAGTGGTTCTTGCCTCGAGCGTAGGGGGTTGGGTCACTAGAAAGGCCTAGAACCAAAAGACCTCGTGCATATCATTTGCTCCCTGTGGTCTCCATGAAGGGCAGACCATACAAAAGCAAAATATTGGGAACCTACCCAGTTCCGAATCCTAAACGCATAGACGCAATGCGTCAAACTAACACACTCTACCCACTCCAGAGCCCCACCAAGACTAACGTTCGGCATCATCAGTGGCATAAAGAGCACAAATGAGCTCCTCCTCACCATCCTCCTAGAAGTTGAAGTCCGATACGATCGTATCATCACCATCGTCATCGTCATCATCATCATCCTCCAAGTCAAGGAGGAGAACCAGCTCCTCGTCCAAGACCGCATCACCATCGTCATCATCCTCATCCTCATCCTCATCCTCATCTTCATCCTCATCCTCATCCTCCAAGTCAAGGATGAGTACTAGCTTCTCGTCCAAGACTGTAAAAGTGTAGATCTTCTCAGTAGAGTGCCAGTGTAACCTCCTTCTGTAGAGTCCAATCTATCCTCAGCAGTTCGACCAGCATAGATAATTTGACGCGTGAGGTAGTTGATACCCTTGTAAACAAGAATATATTGACTCAAATGTAAACAGGAATATATTGAGTCAAACGTAAACGGGAAAACACATATATCAACCATAAATGGAGAAATTTAAATTTTCATATTAACTTCAATGTGAATTGACATTCAGTTTAATATGTATCCAAACACACACTTCTAATGTAATTCATAACATAGAGAAAGATCATAAAATTATTTATGAACCTGCTTAACACCTTGGATTCTATCTATACAAATAAAATTTAAAGTACATAAAATTCATATTCCTTCCCACTATTAATACACAGATTCATCTTCACAATTTGAGTTCGTTTCAATATGTATCATACAAGAAGATCAACTTATGAATCTTTATATCTTAATTAGCTTCCCAGAAAGAAAATAGTTTAGCTATTCAAACAAGGAATTTCAAATTAATTCTGAGAGCAGTAGGAGGTATATCATACTCATTGGAGTAGTAAGAACATGGTTCTTCAGGGCTAAAAATCCAGGAACATCTCTTACTAGAGATATGACCAGAGTATTTTTTTTCCTTACTAGACTCTATTTACAATTGTGGGTCTGGAGTACTTTCCTACCTGTACAATTTTTTTTCTTCTTATTATGTAAAAACTTAAATCAGGTACTCATAATACATTAGAAAAAGAGCATCTGGGTGGTCTTTAGGAAGCTTGTTGATATAGAGGTAAAAATGCAACAGGTCCTCCCTAGAAACTGTTTCAGCATCAACAACATCTTCATTACAAGTTAGTACCCATAGATCCTCCGACTTAACCCTCCTCAAGCTACTGCGGCAAAAAGGGCAAGACTCTGACTTTCTGTTCCTGCAGGTTGAAAAAGAGTCCAAAAGAAGAGTGTTAAAACGATAAGCCATTGATACAGAACTTTGCAAGCTGACAACATGGGATACAAACAAATGTAATTGTGATTACCACTTGCAGTAGCATTTTATACACATGGCATGACAGCAATAAGGCAGCACAATTTTGGTGCAAGGCTCTAAGCAAATCCCACATTCATCTTCCCTTTGCAAATCAACATTGGTTAGTTTCTCATCTCCTTCAATCACCTTTTTGCCATATCTTGAACCTTCTATGCTTGATGGCCCTTGATCAGAAAGCTCAGACTTATCAAAGCTACCAAGAAGCCGCTGGAGAGATGGCAATATAACGGCTAAAAGTTCAATTTTTTATGGCAAAAACAAAAAGTTGGAATAATCAGTCATGACAATTGACAACTATAAATAATTAAACTTTTCAGTGTAAGGAAAAAAAAAACAATAATAAAGATGCTTTTTGCAAGTCAAATATTCACTCACCATAAAAGTCCCCAATGGTTGCCTTTCTTCTATGAGTGGACATTATTGATCGACCATCACTGTTTACCTATGTAAAAGTAGGAGAACAATAACAACAAAGAAAAAAAAAAGAATCATATTATAGCCTAACACAATAACAACAAAGGACAAACATGAATCAAATTATAGCCTACAAGCACTTTGAGCTAGTCCAAAAAAATAATTCAGAAATGGATAACCTTCATTCAGGAACTCACCTTGTATATAACTATGTGGAAGAGGTCAAGATACCTATGCAGAAACCCTGAACAAGAACAATCTATCCATTGCAGAAACAATAGAAAAAGAGGAGCCAATTGATTGCAAACCAATTTCATCTGAAGAAGAGACCCACCCTTTGTTGTGGGAATTGCAGCAGCCCTAAACAGTGCAAACCCATAATTCAAAATTTCAAATTCAGAGAGGAAAACCAAAAATCAGAGAGATAAAAATGCACAATCAAACAAAATGCTACTAAGAGCATCTCCAATATTAGTTCTCAGAGGTGAGTTCTTAAGCATTATTCATGTGACCCGTAGTGCCACATATGCTTAAAAAACTCTTAAGTCTGCATAATTCACTCCAACCACAAGTTCTTAACTTTGAGTTCTTAGCACTATTTATTTGGTCTCACCACACCAAAACTCATAAAGTAATAAAACAATTTGGATGAAATAGAAAAAATGTTTATTTTATGCTAATAACTCATAAAGCAAAGTTGCTTATATAAGAACTAAAAACTTCACGACAACCCTCTCCAATGCTTAAGAACTTGGTTCTTAGTTCTTAGGTTAAGAACAACTTCTAAGAACTAGCATTGAAATGCTGTAAGAGTACCAAATTCAATGAACATGTATAGACGTTGACTGTGTTCATGTTGAAAAATTGAAGTCAATAATAAAAGAAAGCCCTCCATTCGAAAACTTTTTCATACCCAAAAATACATAAATCAGAAAGGAAAGTTGAAAAAATGATGAGAGAAAATTAAGGGAAATGGAAAAATGAAACTCACAAAGCATTGGCGTGTTGTATATCAGCTTCGAGTAATTTGAGGGAATCTTGGTAAGGTAACCGAGAAAGTTGGTATGCCATCATAGCCATCCTTTTCTTATTTTTTGCCTTTACTTGATGAAATGAAAAGCTGAAGCAGAGAATCAAATGGGTCACGGAGAAAGCAGAGAACGTTTCCTCCTTCTGTGAAAATGATCAAGTTCTTTTTGACACCCTTGTCTTAGTTTCAATCAAAGAAATAAGTGAGCAATTGAATTGACGAAGAGGAGATAAAGGGTTTAACTTTTCGATGATAAAGTTTGAAGTATGAACCATGGGGATGCTTCATATGAGTGTCGTTGGGTTTTGGTTTTTGGGTGTTGCGGTGGGTGAAGTAAGGAATGCCGTTTGACACACGATGCGTTGCGTATTAGCATTTTTTTTCTCCCGTGATGGGGGCTAAACTAAATAACACTCTTTTTTTATTATTATATTATATTTTTTATTATATTAGTAACACTCTTTTTAACCCTTTCCTTTAAAGATTCTCTCATTAATGGGTTAAAATTTATATAATTTCCACTAAATTAGGGTCTCAATCCTAATTTGATGAAACCTACCAAAAATTTGACTAATTAAAGTCTGAATATTAGAAAAAGAGTGTCAAAAGAGAGCATTCTTATCTATTCACAATTTGTACCAAAAAAAAAATCTATTCACAATTAAATATTGTGTTAGTTTCAAAAAAAAATAGTGTTTGTGAGATAATACGTACGAGGACAAGAACTAAAAATGAATATTAACACTAATATTCTGAATTGATATTCATAATTCATTTTTCCCAATTAAATCCAACCATATCTCTTAATTCAAAATCATATCTAGTCAAAATTTAAGTTCGAAACTAACACCTCTAAAATCAATCCAAATAATTTGAGATTAATTCCTAAAATTTAAAATAATATTCTGAATCTATATTTTTTAAATTTAGAGATATGAGAAGAAAATACTTGTCATATCCTATTCTTCAATCTTAATATAAATATCATAGATAATACATGTTTTAAAGAGTTTCCAACTCTAATACAAGGACGAATATTACTATTGTTTTAAGATTTAAAGGTTTCTAGTCAGTGAATTTTGTTAGAATATATTTACTACTCTAGCTACTTTTATTAAAACTCAATTTTCAGCAAATATTAAATGTCTTCAATGTGATAATGGACGTGTATATGACAATTGATCATTTCACCAGTATTGTGATGTTAATGACCTTGTTTATCGCTTCTCTTGCCCTCACACTTCTTCTCAAAACGAAAAAGCAGAACGAAAAATCTGCATCATTAACAACATGATCTGCACCCTCTTGCTCATTCGTCTGTTTCTCCCTTTTTTTGGTGTCATGCGCTTTAAATGGCACCGTACCATCTGAACATTCTTCCCTACAAGACTCTTCAAAATCATTCTCCTACTCCCCCTATTTCCTTCAGCTACGATTAACAAACTGCAACCACGACTGTCTCCGTGTGTTTTCCTGGGGTATCCAATGAATAATAAAGGTTATAAATGTTATGATTTGACAAACAGAAAACTAATAATTTCACGGCGTGTTATCTTTGATGAAACCAGATTTCCTTTTGTTGACTTGCTCTTGGACACTGCCTCCTCTTATGATCGTTTCATCGAGGACCTTTATCCTTATCTGATCCATCAATGCACACTACGTCCCACCGTCGAGTCCCACTAACTCTACGTTGCCCTCATCGACCCTCATCTCTTCGCATACTTCTTCCTCGCCTTTACCCTTGCCTGCGATCCCACTTGTACCTCCGACTCGGACCACGACCACCTGTAGCATGCACGATATTTCCAAACTTAAAAATCCTTTTAGTCCTTCGGTCTCCCTTGACGACCTGTCCATCTCACCTTGCCTCGTAACCTAAAATAAGCCTTTTATGATCTCATTGGAAGTCCACTATGCAGTCTGAATTTAATGATCTTATTAGAAATAATATGTGGGAGTTGGTTCCCGGTCCTTGTAATGTTAATGTTATTCGCTGTATGTGGATCTTTCGCCATAAAAAGCAGTCTAATGGTTTGTTTGAGCGTTATAAGGCTCGTCTTGTAGGTGATGGCATGTCTCCGATTGCAGGTGTGGATTGTGACGAGACTTTCATCCCCGTGGTCAAACCGGCTACCGTACGGACAGTTCTTAGCATTTCTCTCTCCAAATCATGGCCCATTCATCAGTTGGACGTCCGGAATGCTTTTCTACATGGTGATCAGTGGTGGAAGCACAGGGGTGACTTCCCTGTGCTTAGTCACCCCTGGCTTCCAATCATTTCTAAGGAAAAAAAATTGAGGGTGAATTTAGTCACCCCACATGGGACACAACACGTGAGTGAGAGGGAAGGCAACATGGCACCCTTTGTTTTCTTATATATCCATTTACTGCACCGCTGCACGTGACTACCTGAGCACTTCTTCTTCTATTTTTTTCTTTTAATAACATGTATGTGGGTCCCACTCACTAGTATATAATTTAAAACAAAGACACTACCATCTAAAAAAGAAACAGAAGTGTGGTCAGGAAACAGGAAGAACAGAGAAAGGAAAGAAACAAGGGAAAAGGCCAAAGGCAAGGAGAATAAAACTTCATTGTCTCATTGGATTTATGACATTGAAGAAACAAATCAAATAAAGCAAAGAGAAAGAACAAGAGATTTTGCTGGTATAACATTTAGAACCTCTCTATAATCTACTTTCTTTCTTACTAATACTTTTTCATATATCACTTTCTATGGATATTCAAATTTTCATGTGTTCAAACTCAAATTTATTGGTTTAATTCTCTTTTTTGTTGCTTAATTGGTCTGATTATATGAGATTGGATTTGTGGTGCTTGTGTTTTGCTTGAAAAAATGTGATAAAATATATGCACACCAAGTGTTTGTAAAAAGTCTCCTTTAAGATTTAGACTTCAATAAAGAGTTTTTGCTTTCGTTGCTTCCTTCTTGTTATGTTATTGCTTTAATTTGTTGTTTTTTGATGAATTTGTTAGTGTTAATTGTTTATTTGAACGTTAAGAAAAGGATTAAATATAGAAAGAACTTCGAAGTTATAATCAAAGTCATGTATTGTGTTATTATAATCAATTTTGTTCCACTAGTGATAACTTTACTATATAATTCATTTTTTATTTGCACATTCTATTGTTTTATTTAAACTTTATTGTTTTACTCAAATTGTTTATTTTATTAGCTTGAAAAATGAAGAAGAAGAAAATGATTGACTTTTACTTTAAGAGAAAAGAGAGATGATGAAGAAGCACAACCTTCACTTGTTTCACCAACTTCAATAGATATTAATGTTTCAAATATCGTTGAAGTTGGACAACCAACACAATCAACCGTAGAGCAACTTGTCCAACCACCTCCTTCAAAAGTTTTGAGAATTGAACAAGAAAGAATCAATATTGATGCTTTGATTTGTGAAACCGTAGAGCAACTTGTCCAACCACCTCTTACTAAAATACTTATGAGCCGGTTAGTATCTTTTTCACCCAAACTAATCTTATATTTCTTATGCTTTTATTAAATATGTCTTGCACTTAAACTAATTTTTTGTTCACACCAAAATACCTATCTGTTTTTTTGGCAAATTTTTTATTTGATAAGAATTGAAATTTTCATACAAATTATATTCCTTTACATCCTAGTCCCCCCCCTAATGAAAGTCCTGGCTACGCCCCTGATGGTGATCTCCATGAGATTGTCTACATGCATCAAACTTTGGGTTTCAGTGCTCGAACTATGTATGTCGTTTGAAGAAGTCTCTTTATGGTCTGAAGCAGGCGTCTCGTGGTTGGTATAAGTGGTTTGCTAACTATGTTTTCACTATTGGCTTCCGACACAACACTTCAAATCATTCTCTTTTCATCTTCCAGCGGGGTACTGATATTGCCTACATACTTCTCTATGTTGATGACATCATCCTGTTTGTTTCGTCACATGATCTCCGCAAATTCTTTATGACATTTCTGGCATCAGAATTCACTATGAAGGATCTCGGTCCTCTGAGTTACTTCCTTGGCATCGCTGTCACTCGCCATGGCTTCAGGGAATCCTTCTGCTAGTGAGATCCTTGCTCGAGTCGGCATGGCTTCGTGCAACCCTTTGCTGCTCCGGTTGACACCAAGCGGGAGCTCAGTTCATCATTTGGGATTCCTTGTGAGGATGCCACCTTGTATTAGAGTCTTGCTGGTGTCCTACAATACCTCACCTTCACTCGTTTCGACATTTCCTATGTTGTTCAGCAGGTTTGCTCACATATGCATTCTCCCCACACCGAGCACATGCTTTCCCTCAAGCGTGTTCTACGATATGTTTGTGACACCTTGACTTATGGTCTACATTTGTATCCCTCCCCATTGAGAAACTTGCTTCTTACATTGATGCTGATTGGAGGGATGTCATGACATCAGACGCTCCACTTTTGGTTACTATTTTCCAACCTCTTTTCTTGGTCCTCCAAGCGACACCCACTCTCTCTCGCTCTAGTGCTGAAACTGAATATCGAGGGTGTTGCTAATGTTGTCTCTGAGTCCTGTTGGATCCGCAATTTACTTTTAGAGCTTCATTTTCCTCTCGCTCAGGCAACATTGGTCCACTGTGAGTCTGTGACAATGTTAGTGCCATGTACCTTTCTTGCAATCCAGTGCATCATCAGCGTACAAAACATATTGAGATGGATATCCACTTTGTTTGGGAAAAGGTCGTGCGTTGTTAGGCTCGTGTTCTTCATGTTCCTTCCCGTCATCAGCTTGCAGACATTTTTACAAAGGGTCTTCCTCGAATTCTTTTTGGTGATTTTTGTGCTAGTCTCAGTGTCGATGAACCTCCCGCTTCGACTGCGGGGATGTGTTAGCATACAATAGAATATCAGGTTAGATTATTCTTTATTTGTTTAGCTATGTAATTACCCATGTAATCAGATTTAAATTTGATTGTTTAGTCAACTCTCAATTGTATAAATACATTGTCAAGTATCAATAATAATAATAATAGTGGAATACTTTTCATTCAAGTTCCATAGTGGTATAAATATATTACTGTTCAGTAGTATAACGATGGACAAGAAGGAAAAAGGAAATACTGATAAGTAATTTACAAAACCCACCCACAAAAGGTGTTATATTAGGCAGGTAGGTACCATGATATAAAAATAAAAAAGAAAAAGAAAAAGATTATCTAGCTGATGGGAGGCAACTATTTGACAAGTCAGGGCTCTCAATCTCAAGAAAGCTTGTAAGTAAAGTTTTCCTTGAAGATTGGGGTTTTGAACTGCCTGAAGATGATAATTTGAGCTGATTTTCTGTCCCTTTTTCAATCTTAGAAGCATCCTGTATAGCCAAAATGACTTCTTGCATCCTTGGCCTGGAGGCACCATGTTGTTCTACACATTGCATGGCAATTTCAGCAACCCTCCAAATTGACTCTGTTTTTACATGGGAAACTAGGGAAGGATCCATGATGCTTATCACATCTCCTTTACGAATTAAAGATCTTGCCTGCAGAAAATTTGTAAGATAAGAGGAATTTGCATGAAAGTCTGCAACAAAGTTTTCTAACATGTATAATTCTAGCTAAGTTAATATTTGAATGTTTCTCTATCCCTCAATTATAGTGAGTTTTTAATCTGGTCACCCTTTTTCAAATTCTAAAAATGAGTTCCCATTCATTATTTTCACTTACCAACTAGTTTCTCCATCATGTTTAACTATTCACCTTAAATTACATTTTTGTCCCTAAAAATATCATAATTTATATGAAGCCTCCATAAATTATTTGCCTATCTAATGCTGGTTTCATTTACATGTCACGTGTGCATTACTGCATTTTGAGTTTAAGAAAAAAAAAATTAAAATGGGAGAGCAGATGAGAAATCATGATATTTTAAGGGTCCAAAGCCAAAATGTAGACTAATTAGTTATCTTGATCTCAAAAGATATAGGGTGGAAAATTTCATTTTCATCCTTTTTTTCGAAAGCAGAAGTTTTATTGAATTGAAATGAAGATGAGAAACAAGTCCTCATGACAAAAGATTAAGCACAATGCCAACAAAGAAAACAAAGAACGAAAAGCAACCTACGGCAGGATAACAACGATCCTGCCAAAGAAATCAAAGAAAACCAAAAAACACAAAAACGCTCCTAAAAACAAACAATCAAAACTAACCTATAACCCAGTTTTCATCCTTGAAAGATAAAAATGGATTCAATTTAGTCCTTGTATGTACTAAACCTGAGTGAACCCTCAAATTGGTCCCTGAAAGGTACAATGTCGAACAAGTTGGTCTCTGAAAGGAAGAAATACCTTTAGAAGTCCCTAAATATGTCAATCGTCAGTGTCCCTCTGTCACTTTTGGTCAACTAATGTTCAGGGACTTTGAAAGTGACAAAGGACCAAGTTGACTGACGATTGATACATTCAAAGATTTTTGAAGGTATTTTCTACTTTCAGGGACGAACCTGTCCGACGTTGTATTGTATCTTTCAATGATGAATTTGAGGGTTCACTCACTAATCGTCTTATTCATCTTTTAGGAATTAACTTTATTAGATTTTTTAATCTTTTAGAACTAAATTGATTGACTTTTATATTTCAGGTATGAAAATGACAACATTTTCATCATTGTACTAAACTGACCAACCTTATATATATGAGAAATTAAAATAACTATTTACTCTCCAAAACTTAATTGCTTCACATGATTTAGAACATTTTCATGTTATTCAGTTTTTGGTTAGGCAACCTTTACCGTTGCTACTTTTCGAACTTAGGATTATTCAAGGCAAGCATACCCACTTACCCAGTGAACAATATTCATTTCAGGACCATAATCTTCAATGGATACAGGCTTTCTTCCAGATATCAGTTCCAGAAGAACAACTCCAAAACTGTACACATCACTCTTTTCAGTCAATTGCTGATTTGCATAGTACCTATTCAGGGAAAAATGTATGAGCTCAACACTTTCTGGAGAGAACAGATATAAATGATCATGGACACATGAGAAACATGGCTTACTCAGGATCCAGGTAGCCTACAGTTCCCCTCGCAACACTTGATATATGAGTTAAATCTTCTTCAGCTAGTCTTGAGAGTCCAAAATCTGACACCTTTGCTCTCATATTGATGTCCAGGAGAATATTGCTCGTCTTTACATCTCGGTGAATGATACTAGGATTGCATCCTGTGTGCAAGTATTCAAGGCCTACAGAAATAGAAAATTGCTCTTTAACTATTAACTTGGAATTGACATACTGAAACTAGTTATGAACCATGAAGTTAGTCACCAATCAACCTTTAGCTGCATCTTCTGCAATTCGAAGCCGAGCTAACCAGTCTAATTTCATCTCAGTCGAACAATCTGTCAAAACATTGGAATTAATATCTTAGTCTTGACACAATTTTTACTACTAAGTAAATAGATTAATACAAGGGTGTTGGATTCAACCATGAATGTGGTCCCGTAAAGTGCCATTGTGCATATACTCATAAACCAGAATATGCTGATATTCTTCTTCACAATATCCAATCAGAGGAACCAAGTTTCGGTGATGAATTCTTGATAGGAGGGCTACCTGCATTTGTAACTCTACAATCAATGAGCTGAATATTTTCTCTTATTCTTCTAGTTTCTCTTAGATACTCAAGAAATCTGAGCTAGAATAATGATAGTTTCATGGTTTCAATTTCTTAAACTGTTTTAGCAGTGATACTTTCGCATCTATGATACAGAGAATGCTGATGAAATACAAGGAATACAATTCTTTTGATTGAACTTCAGGTGAAATTTTATAATAGGACACTGAAAAGGCTGATTGTACAGCACTGATTCTCGATCAGGATTCAAGTATTGAAATGCTACCTCATTCACAAATTGCTGGTTCCCATGGCTGGACGGATCAGTCATAGTCTTAACTGCTATCTCTTTTCCATCTCTCATTTTCCCATAATAAACAGATCCAAAGCTTCCTTTGCCAATCTTCTTCGAAAAATCATTAGTAGCTTCTTTCAATTCTGAGAGCGCAATATAGTATGCAGTACCTTCATCCATTAAACTCCCACCTCGCAGAAATGAAGATCCAGTTAAAGGTTTAGATCCTGAAATCCCTGCAGGGTACAACAATGCTTGGATCTTTTGAAGGTAGATAGAACTTGATAATTGTAACCTAAAAGTGTTACATTTGACTTGGTTGACTAACCATTTTCATCACGTTTCTGTTGAGATGTCTTTCTCCGCAGATTACACAAGAGCACTAAACTTGCTAAGAATAGTATTAATAGAATCACTAGCACTCCAATAGAAATTGCTAGCATCAACTTAAAATGCTTTTTGTTCCCTCTATGTAGTCCAGGATTATTATCATAGCTGGAAGTAAAAATAAATGTCAGTTCAACTTAGGAAGGAAAAACCGTCGCGTTTATTATCTTCATAATACATGAAAATTTATGTTTTTGCTGAGCATACGTACTTGAAAATGATTTTTGCAGATAATAATCCTGCTGGAATTTCCCCATTAAATGAGTTATTCTGTATGAACCTGTCATAGATCCAAAGAAGCTGCATTATTCAGAAATATGTAAGGGGGTAACAATAGTGTTAAGTTGTTTTGAAAATAGAGATCATAATTGATAAACATTGATGAATAAGTGCTACATACAGTGCTTGTAAACTCGGCAAACTACCCAAGTAAGATGGTAGTGGACCAGTCAATTTATTGTTCTCTAGATGCCTGCAAGTCAATAGTTGAAAAAATGAAAATAAGAAAAAATTAACATAGAAAGAAGGGTGTTTCCCAAAATATTGATTCCACCCCAACCCCTCCAAAAGAAGGTATAAAACTAAAAACTTACACAATCTTTAGATTGATAAGATTGCTCATGTCAGGTAGTTGTCCTGTAAGCAAGTTGCCATCTAACCACCTAACAAAACAAGAATGAATTGCTAGAAAAGAAAGTACATAAAGAAAATAACAAAACAAAAGCATCTTTATTTTGAAGTACGATTTACTTACAATTCTGTCAATGCTTCCATGTTTTTGAGCTCATTCGGGATTTCACCCTTCACATTCCTTCTTGATAGGTTTCTGAGACAAGTTAATATAATTAGTAAAAATGAGTACTCCTTGAACTTCCAGTACATATTTACTAATTACTAAGGAGAAATGTTCGACAATAGTTTTGCATCATGTTTCTGCCTTATTCTTTTATGCCAACTTTTGGAATTCATTATTGTCATATTTCTGAAAACTGCTTGAGAGACGACTCATTCACAGAGTGGCAATTCACTAGATTACAAGCTATGACGAAACAGAAGGGTCAACAAGAAGGTATGAGATGTTACATCTTGGTAATTCTTGGAGGTGTATTGGTACTACAGTTTACCCACTCCCAGGGAGTTGGAACACATGGATCCCCTTTTCTCTCCAGGACAATGTCAGAAGACAAGGAGCCAATTGCATTAACAACATTTGCTGTAAAATAAAAGTATGGTTAGAATTTTGTTCATTTGATGCATGCATCAAAAGATCTACTAGTTTCCCAATTATATGCTGATATAAATAACTTACAATCTTGCCTGTCGGTCTTTGGAGCGATTTGTACGTATTTGCTAATTTCCAATGCATTTAGAAGAGGTCCTCGAGAAGAATCCCGGGTCCTACGAAAGGAGAATGAGAGAACAAATTGCAGACTCACATTCATGTAACTTGGCTCATAAAGAGTGTAGCTCCCATTGGCATTCTCAGCAATATTCACTACTGCATTGCTATAGTCAGCTATAAAAGGTTGCTCCAATTTGAATTTTCTAGTCTCATTCTTACCCAGATTTTCAATTTCCGCAAAATATGCATAAGCTCTAGCATCGCCAGGGAAGTCTTCAAGGTTTAGTCTATAACTAAGTACTCCTTCTGTGCCAACAACCGCGGTTTGCATCACTTTAACAGGTGGGTATTCTCTTGTCCCTACTTGTATGTTATTGGTTGTGTTAATTCTTTCTGTGCCTGTAGCCACCCCAACAAGATAATTTTGTCTTCTAATAAGATCAGAATCCCAAATTCTATCATATGGGTCATCTGGATACCTGACAAATATTCGTTAAAAAATAAATAAATAAAGCTGATAGCACCAAAATATACACATCCTTTTCCTGCAAAATTTTAAATCTAGGTTGTAAATTGTAATGGATTTTCATTCTCTCTGGTCCAATGTTTGAAAGTTCCCATTTTTGTAAGGGAAATTCTCCTAGAGTTGTTTTTCCAGCCAAAATCAATTCCAGTACTACTAGCTTCTACCCATAATCTGTGGCATGCTAATCCAAAAATGCCAACCCAAAATCAATTCTGGGTAGAAGCTACTAATACCCGAATTGATTTTGAGCTAATCCAAACATGCTATAAGAGGGTTAGCTACTAACCTGACTGCATCCTCGCTTGGAGCACCAAAGTTAATCCTAGCAGCTACTTTCAAGAAGAAATTGTCCTCAAAATCCGTGGCATACATAGAAAGATTCAACGGTCGAAGCTCAAGGGTAGACATGAAGGGAGAACCAGTTGTAGCACAGCATAAGCAAACATCAATAGAATCAGAGGGTGCCCTGAAGATCATTTCCTTCACATAAATTCTTGAGGCTTCATATATTGACACAGTAGCCCATTTGGTTGCATCCAAGTAGAGCTGAAACTGCGGGTATGTGTCTCCATTTTCCAAGCTTCCATACTGAAATGTTGCTCTCACAAGGTACCTTCTTCTCTCCTCAGTGTTCAGCGTGTAACAGTGTTTCCTGCTGTCTATAGGAAAGTCTCTGCGTTTCTGATACTGAACCTTGTTCCCATTAGGGTTTTCAACTTCCACAGATTTTCCATTTTCCATGAAACCAGAGTCTGAAATCCATGCAAGCCCTGTGCTTGGATCAGTGTAGTTACTAGTTCCTCCACAATCAATGCTGATAAACTCTGCATCACAAATCAATTCATCTCACAGATTTAGAACCCTACCAAGGTGTTCTATTTCAGCTTTCTAGCTAAGATAAAATTACATGACTTTCACAGAATAAACATGGAAACTTTGTGACAGTAAAAATTAGTTCTAGTTTTGGCATACAAGGTTGTTTGAACTGAAATTGAATCTAAAACTAACTAAGTTGTTGTTGTTGTTGTTGTGTAGTGAAGGAAACTTTACCTTCAAATTGGCAAACAGCATAGGAAGTGAACAAAGAAAGTACAACCACAAGAAAGAGAGAAAATGAACCCATTGAAGCTAGGAAGATGATAAACAAGTGATTTGCATTGAGAATTTTGGGTTGTTGATGAAAATTAACTGCTTGTTTGAGTTCAGCAACTCAGCCAGCTTTCTAGCACTTTACTTCTTCAACTTTTTTCTCATTGTTCATTCACGTTTGTAGTTGTATCTTTATTCTTTAATCTTTAATTATTTATCCGATGTGCGAATCTACTTTTTCTTTTAGAAAAACAAAAAACAAAACCTCGTTTTCTACTTTTCTTTTTTTCTCATTCCGCTTGGAAAAGAGTGTCACACAAGCTCAGTCTACGACGAATGGGGAAATTAACATATGAGCCCCACTCGTTTGTTTTCAGGTTTAGATGCTCCAATAGTACTACCTCTGATCCTATTTATAAGTAATAAAAAAGAATTCGTATAATTTAAGAAATGTAGTTAAACTAGATAAAATGCATTAAATATATCTTAAATCAAAATAAACTTTCAAAATTACCCTTTATTATTAGTGTTGGAAAGTGGGAAAGAGAGAGAATAATTAACGAGACACATTTAACAAGTTAGAATTAATAAAGACATCATGGGAAAAAAATAATTAATATAGCTCAAACTTTCATTTGATTCTTATAAAAAGGATCAAAAAAATTTATTCTCTTTCATGCTTATAAATAGGACCAGAGGTAGTATTAGTTTGTCTAAGAATAAGTGTCAATTTGGTTTTCAATTATGAAGTCCGTTTAAAGCATTGAAATTTGATATCACGATTTAAAATGCACATTTAGTCAACGGAATGCACTTGGTGCTTGTTTGGTTTTTAGTTAGGAAGTCCGTTTGAAGCATTGAAATTTGATATCACGATTTTCAATGCACATTCAGCCAACAGAATGCACTTGTTAGGTTGAGTGAATGTGCTTTCACATTCACCCACCTGAAAACCAAATAGCTGTTGTGTCGAGTGAATGTGCTTTTACATTCACGTTACTGAAAACTAAACAGGCTCTAAGAATAATGATATATAAATCACGCTACATTGACATATATCTATAGTGAGTTTTGACAGTCACAAAGTGAGAAGCTTGATGGAATATGTTTCAAACCATCAAAAATGTGAATGTCATTATGGTTTATGAGTTTACCAAGTATTATTATTCATTTAAACATGTCATGTAGTCACATCCTACTAAATTAACTGCAGGTGCGGTTTCATAGTCGTCCAATCAAAATCAAAGTCATGAGGCTTAGTTTTTAAATTAGATTAGATTTCAAGTATAAAACCATTGATATGAATTATTTGATCATTTGATCTTCGATCAAATAATTTTGTAGCACTGACCTATGTAAATTTTAGGAAATTCAAGTGCTACACATTCTAGTTTGTCTTTGTATTTAAGTTATGATGAACAAAAATAATCTCACTCCAACAATAGAAATGATATGAATTAATAAAAAACAAGTTTAAACACTCTTAAGGTGTGTGAATGCTTTGTTTAGTTGATGAGAGAAAGAGAAAAGAGAGAAGAGAGAAGAGAGAAAATGAGTAGTGAATAAGAGTAAGAAAAATAATAAATTTCATCCATTATTAGTTGTGATAAGAAAAAGTAAATGAGGTAGACATGAAGAGAAAAATAGGTTCTGACATTAAATTAATTGAACAAGAATTTCCATAACTACTATTACTTTTTATGGGAAGAAATTCAATCAGAGTAGCGCGCTTTTAATTTAAAAAAGAAAAACTGATTCAATATAATAATAATTTATATAAGCCATGAAATATATTGAAATGAGTACAAATGGTACTTCAAACTAATGCAAAGAGAAAAAAAAAAGAATAAGTAACAAAGAAACTATGAAAACAACACAGTAAATTACATCTCAATCTTTACTCTTAAAATCTCTCTTAAAAGCTAGATTTTAAGGAGACATTTTTTTTTTTCCTAAAGTTGTGTTACGGGCCGGATTGCAAAAAAGATTGTATTTACAATTCTGCATGCACCTACACATCTTCATCTCGGCTTGGTCTCTTTTTGAATTAATTGATGTTAGTTGACGGATGATATATAAATGCTATCTCATGTACAATAGTTAATTATTAGACACAATCTTAACTTGCCAAATCAAGGGCAAAGCCAAAAGATGAATAAATAAGTATTTATTAGAATGACAATGAATGGGGCTTTTACTTTATTCTTGTGTTTGTTAACATATATTTTTTAATAGACAAATGTTAGTTGTTAGTGAATTAGTCTCTCATCAGAGTTCGAACCCTGGATCATTTACTTTTCACAACCTTCATCCTTATGTCTCTAACGCTAACCACTTGAGCTAACTCTCAAGAACGTTTGTTAGCCTATATACTATTATTTATTGAATAATATGATTATTTATGAGATAAAAACGTTTTTGATAAGTTTCTCCTTTTTCCTTTTCTTTTCAATCAAACTATACGTAAGTGTTTATTTTATTACTTTGGGTGGGGTGGGGTGGGGTGGGTAATTCACATGGTTGATGGTTGAGCTAAGGGTAATTACAAGTGAAGGGTTAGAGTTCGAACTCTGAGTAAGAATAATTTGTACTAATTTACAAACAAGTAATATTTATCTATAAAAAAATACCTAATTATATTACTTCAAAATAAAAATAAAAAAATCCCCGAATAATAGCTCAAGACTCAAGTAGTAAAAGTTGGGACATATAAATTAGGGAGAGAAAGATATATGATCAATTGTTGGAAGGGGAATTTAACCTTACATAAATTAATAATTTTTAACTGACATACCGCAATTTTATCATTTAAGGATATGAAATATTGAATACTCCGTAAGATAAAAAGTAGAAGTAGTTTGTAAAAGATGTAACTAGTGATATAATAGGAAAAAATATATAGTAATAAAAAAATAAGTGGAGATGAGATGAAATAAAAAATAAATGTGACTATCTATCAATACTGTAAAGATGCGGTGGAGTCTACGGTGTCACCCATAAAAAGGGGTGCACCAGTGTCCCCCGTAATTTATAGGTAAGATTACAAACTTATCCCTAAAGCATTTCTGGCGGGTTATAACCTTCAGCGTGTGATACCCAGAATTTTTTTCTTCCTTCTCTTCGTCTGTGATTTCTTCTTTCTTTCCTTCTCCCTAACATCATAGAGCTTCAACCCTTCCTCTCATCTGGGTACACCTTCTGAAACAAAAGTTAAAACTCAACAAATATCAATTTAAGAAAACTACATAGAGGAGTGATTGGAACCAAAACCACCTATTGAAAAAAGAAAATCAACATAATCTGAATTGGACTCCCTCAGTATCCTGCAAATATCTCTGTTTTCCATGGGAAATGAATTGTTACATGAATGCAATGAAAAAAGGAATTTCAGTACTAAAACGTCATTCAAACCGAGTTCAAGCATATGGCAAAAATTAAACAGCTTTTTCACTTCAGCGTTCGCTATTCTACTCTGAGAAAGAAGGAAGAAACCATAGTGTTCGCTATCCTACGCGGTAAAGTCAGCCCTCGCTAATAGTCAAACCATATTCTCCCTCGCTAATCGCAGATCTATCATCTTAAATTGTGGCAGTAACTCAGCCCACCAGACACAACGCCAAACTGTGGCATCTCATCAACATCTTGCCACAACCGGCCAAAATTGGCGCAGGAATTCAGCGGAAGGCGCGAGTCTGCTGCCCTGCCACGTTGGGGACAGAAGCTTCCGAACGGCGAGTGACAGAGCATAAGAGATGGAGAGCCTCGGCCAAGTCGCCGGAGGAGGATAGGTGACTGACGATGGCGCTCCAAGCATTGACGTGGGGAGGTAGCCGGAGCGGCGGAGGCATCTGAAGGCAGAACCTTGCCACCGTATGACATCAATGGCGAAGGTCACAACATGGGACAAGAACAACTTCCAACCCTTGTTCATCGACACCATGATGGGCACTGCCTCTCGTCACCATCACCGTCAAGGTCCGCCGGAGAATGATTGGAACCGACGCATTCCGAAAACCCCTATCGTGAAGTCCACCACAAAGCTGATATCGAGAAACTCATATTTTTTTCATATTAGGGTTTGAAATGGAGAATAGAAGGGGTCAAAATGCTCTTCAACAAACAAAATTTATGCTGAGGCGGAGAAGATGGGTTGGTGTTGGGGCAGGAGGGGTTGCCGGCGCGAGAGCAGGTGGGAGAAGGAAAGCGGCGTTGTGAGTGGAGAAGGATGGGGGAAACCAGAACCAGGAAGAAGGTGATTTTTTTTTTATGAATGACAGGGCAATTAGTAAATCTATAACTTCAATCTAAACCGTTTAAATATTTAATTAATATATCTACGGTGTAAAATCCGTATAGATACCATGTCCCCCTTTTTACTAAAGTTTTTTTATAGAGTGCACCGGTGCACCCCATTTTGTGGGTGACACCATAGACTCCACCTAAAGATGCCAGCTAACTATTTTTTGGTATTTATTGATTCTTCTCTTTCCATTCTCGTATTTTTTTATCTGTTTTCAATTTTTTATTTTATTTGTATTGTACTTCCTCCGTCCCCTATTATAAGTCACTCTTAACTACTTATCTTAGATTAAGAAAAATCGTTAAAAGCAATAAATTTGTAAGACAAAAACATAGCATTTCCAATGTCACCCTTAGAATTGAGGTTAGTATTGGAAATAAATATTAAATGTTGCATTGGTATCACAAAGTAACTTATAATTAGAGATAAAAAAAACTCAAAAAATGTGACTTATAAATGGAGACGGAGGAAGTATAATTTAGGCAATTTAATGTATGCTTTTACAGACCAATCAATGGTGCAACTTTAGATAGTGTTGTCGTCCTGCTTTTAGAAGTTTGAAAAATATTAAACCAACACAATTGGTACATAATTTGTGTAGTTTAAACATAGTTAAGAGTTCAATTTTTAAAAGGTGTATATATTCCCAATGATTTATTAAAAGAAACACACTTACAAAATGTGATATTTAAGTTTCAGGTGATTAGTTTCATACATGTCGATTGAGAGATAATTCGGTGGTATTAAAAAGTATGCAGATATGTTCCTAAATCCAGAGTTTATTTCTCTAAAAATGTGGTAGATAATGAGGCGGATCAAATTACTGCAACCTTGGGTATTCAGAGGACTACAAATCTGGGCATGTACCTTGGGGTACCTCTCCTCCATACCAGAATGGTCAAAGACAACTTCAGCTTTCTTATTGATAAAGTGAGAAAGAAACTCTCGGGGTGGAAAATCAACACTCTCTCCTTTGCTGGCAGAGTTTCCCTTGCCCAAAGCTGTCTTCTTAGTTTGCCTACTTATGTGATGCACACAACGCCAATTCCTATAGGTATTTGCAAGGAGATTGAAAAACTTTGCAGAAACTTTATTTGGGGATCCACAGTAGATAAGAGAAGATGTCACTTAATCAATTGGGAAACCGTGTGCTCTCCTAAAGATCAAGGGGGACTTGGATTTCGTAATCTGCATATGTTGAACCAAGCTTACATGGCAAAGTTAGCTTGGGGAATCTTGACTGATATGAGTTCTCTTTGGGCTAAAGTATTTAGAGCTAAATACAATTTTAATCCTTGCCTCAGAAATCCTCCTGTTCCTAAAAACATGGACTCTCCAACTTGGAAAGGTATTTGCAAGTCGTGGTTTGTAATTGATGGAGCTGTCATGTGGACAATTGGTAATGGGATAACTGCCTCCTTCTGGAAAGACTCTTGGATCCCTAATGCCGAGCCTCTCATTGAGTTTCTGCCTGATGACAATCTTGAAGAGTGGGCTGATAATATCCCTGTTGCGGGGTTTATGTCTAATAATACCTGGAATTGGAACTTGCTTACCCAGCTGTTGCCTGATAATATCTGCAGTAGAATCTGTGCTATAAATCCCCCCCATCCTAATAGAGGAGATGACAAGCCCTACTGGGGTCTCACTACAGACAGGAAATTCTCTCTAAGTTCAGCATCTTCCATTCTCTTTCCCTCTCAGGTGCACAATCCAGATGAGGTTTTTGAAGTTGTTTGGAACTTCAGAGGCCCCCCTAAAGCCCAAACCTTACTCTGGAAAATAGCTCATGGTAAAATCTTAACTAATCTAGAAATAGTTAAGAGAGGTATGACTAATGATGGGATCTGTCCTAGATGTGGAATAGAAGATGAATCCATTATCCATGCAATTAGAGACTGTGAAGTGGTGAAGGAAGTGTGGGAAGCCTTTGTGGAGGAGGACAAATGGAGCTGTTTTTTTAGTCAAGGCTCCACAGACTGGTTACTCACAAATTTGGGGAAGGATTATGTCCATAATAGAGGAATGAGTTGGCCAATTCTCTTTGGTATTACTCTTTGGCAAATTTGGAAAGATCGCTGTGATCTTGTTTTTAATAAGCATACTGCAGCTCCTGACTCTCTTACAGTCATGACAGTTAGCCTTGCCTCTCATGTGGTTAAAGACCTTTCCCGCCCTGACAAGCCTCTTCGCACCCCAGAAATGAACACTTGCTCAGTTGGAAGCCTCCCAAACCTGGTATCTGGAAAATTAACTCTGATGGGTCGGTTGTTCAGGCTAATTTCAGAGCTGCTTGCGGTGGTCTTATCCGAGACTCTAATGGTAGACCCTTAGCAGGTTTTTATTCCCCCCTTGGCCTCTGCTCCACAGTCCGCGTGGAGCTCTGGGGAGTCCTCAAGAGCCTTCGCTTAGCTCTCCCCTTTTCTCTTGATCAAGTCATGGTGGAATTGGATTCCAAAACAGCCTATAGCCTTATCACTACGAGCTGCCCCCATGCCCACCTGTGTGTTGACCTTGTGAGAGATATCCAATATTTGGCCTCTCTCAACAGGTCTATCTCCTTCCACTTTATCTACCGGGAAGAAAACCGGTGTGCTGATCACTTGGCCAGACTTGGCCACAATTCAGGGAGTAGAATTTGACAAGGACCATGTCCCTAGCTCGTTATTTTCCTTTTTAAAGGACGATGTTATTGGGGTTGCCTTTCCCCGTATGATTCTGTAGTTTCCCTGTTCTTTTGGGCTTTGCCCCCATTTTATCAAAAAAAAAATCTGGATGCATTTAATTCGGTGGTCCTATGTGCACATACAGATTCTCTGTGGCTTCCAGAATTACAATTTGCAAAGTTTCCTTCCTCCCGTTTTTATGAGCATTGAAAGTAGTAGTAGTTTTAAAAGAGATTAATGGATATGCACCGTCAGTATTATGCCACATAAGATTAAGTGGTTACAAATCTTTTTAATTTTAATTAGTAAATTAATAAATTGCTGATGTGGCAGAAATCAATTGGGTACATGTGTAAAACAAGTTTACACTGTCACTTCCTATTTTCTCTTTTAAAAATAGAACATGTGAACATATTTAAATTTTATACTAGTGATCATCTTAAGAAAAACCATCAACTTTATAGCGAGGAAGGATGTAAAATATTCAATTATTTATAATTTAAAATCGTACATATATAAATTGATAAGTTTCTTTTTTTGGATTCATCGGAAAACTGACAAAAACAAGGAAACTACATGTAAGAAAACGAGTCCCTCAAGATGAAATGTTCAACTTCCACCGGGGGTCTCTCAAGAATGTGTAAATCAATTGAACTAGCTATCCCACCCATATGAGCCAAACAATCAGCTGCCATATTACATTCCCTGGGAACCCATTGTAAGTTCACCTTCCATTGTTGACGTAGTAATGAGGCTATCTCTCCTAACATTGGACAGAAACCATGGCTAGCTGTGTTGTGTAGCTCTCTCAGAACCTCCTTACAATCCATTTCTGCTATTATATCTCTGTATCCATGTGCCCAAGCTATACGGAGACCATTACGAAGGGCTCTGCTAGGAATGCATTTTCCCCTATACCCAAGGACACAAAGCCTCTAATCCAAACTCCATCTGGGCCACGTAAGAGTCCACCTCCCCCCACCTGATTGCTGCCTCGCTTCCAACTCCCATCCGTATTCAGTTTTATGCTCCCTTGTGGGGGAGGTTGCCATATCTGACTTATGTAATTGTGCCCATGTGCTTCATTCTCTGGACATAGTGATCTTAAAAAAAAACATCATGGTCAAAAGATAACTTGCGCCACACCTCCTCTACGCTCCAAATCTCATCCTCAAAGATTCCATTGTTTCTCCATTTCCATATACTCCATAAGCCTGCCACAAATAGAATGCTACGGCTCCCACATGCATGTTCCTTCACCCACTGGTTGAGGTTTTCAGTAAGGAAATTTTGCCAGCGTAAGGCTCCCATCCGAAGCCAAATTTCACGAGCATGAGGACAATCACGAAGGTAGTGTAATTCATCCTCCACTTGCATGGAGCAGCGACGACAATGAGGCGAGCTTGTCATCTTGCACTTGAAACGATTAGCATTGACTTGCAGGGAATTATGCAATATTAGCCAAATGAATTTTTTTTCTCTTTCCAGAACCTTAATTTTCCAGATAAAATTTATTTATCTTTAATTCCTAAATAGTATTAAAGTTTAGTCTTTTAATCTCATACTAGTACTTGTGAGAAGATGGTGTTATATGGAGAAAATTGAAGAAAAGGATTTAGGTTTAAAATTGGAAAATTGAAGAAGAGGCCCTATGCACATTTTACTGCCCGGGCAAGGCATGAATATTCATGACTAGCTCATTTGGCCAAAGTCCTTAAATAAATAACCTTCTATTTTTGCCTTCTTTGCACCTCTTTTCATATTCTTTTTCCTAAAAACAAAATAAATAAAAAAACTAAAACCAAAAATAAATAAATAAATAACTTCTAAATCAACAAAAAATTTAAAAGGGAAAAAGATAGTGTCATGAAGTTAGGGTCATGTGCGACTTAATTTCCGATCTTTAAAAAAGAGTATTTAGCTCCTTAAACATTATAAAGTGTGCAAAATAATTGAACAAACGTGCCTGAGGAGGTGGTGGTTGGATCAAACTACTTCACAAATGAGGAAGGGAACAATGGACTGGATCAACGAGTGAGTCTGGAGCGCGAGGGGCTGATCACCGGAGGTACTTGCAGGGACTGCGATTGTAACATCCTGATCTGACGACTGACCTCACGGTAACAATACGAGTCTTTTCAGCGCGCTTTGTCCTCACTCGCACGCTTCTCGGAAAAACTTCTCAGGATGTCACCCATCATAATATTGCTCCAAGGCTAGCACACTTAACCATGGAGTTCTTATGAGTTGGGCTCCCGATCAAAACCTGACATACTATGTTGGACATATCCCGAACCCTAGGGAAGCAACATAGTAACTTTCACCTCATTGGTGTCTTATAAACTCAATATCACAGCTTAGCTCGACAGACCTATTCCTTAACAAGCTCTGGTTTTCTCAGCTAAAGCTCTGATACCACAATTTAACGCCCCGATTTCTCGAGGGTCACTTTAGTAACCTTTATCCAAACTAAATATGCTGACTAAACTTTCAGAGTCCAAATATGCGAGTAACTTTTTTTTTTCAAAACATGCTCTAGCGAATACACGGTAATTACCCAATAATATATAACTTTATATCCAAAAGTATAGGTACAGTTGAGTCTTCAAAAAGAAATATCAAAAGACTTACGCCCGACTAGCTTCCTGTGATCTCTACGCTGGATAGACCACCAAACGACACACATGGGGACCTACCCTTCATCCGAACCCAAGAGAATACAAACTCATATGATCATCCTACAAGTTTCAAAAAGTGACGGTAAACTTTCTACCCAAAGGCTCAAGCCTTACACAAGACTCTATTCCTCTCTGAGGGATTCTCCTCAACGGTCGAACAATCGATCTTGAATAAGATCTGTAATAGGGTTCTAGCATCAGCAGACATGTAGTCAAATTCACGAACGACTCACGGTGCACTTCACAGAACTCTGAGACAAAGCTATGTTACTTCATCAGATCATCATGGATCCTCCTCATCGGCAGCACCACTGCGCCTTCCCCAAAGCATGGTACTTGATCATGTCGTCGCCCATCACCTGGCAGTCGCTGGCCGCCCAAACACAAGCAATACATACAATGGCCTGCGAGAGTCAACTTCCAGAATATAGGTATATATATATATATAATAGTAGGTCACACAGTATACACATAATCACATTTATACGTTTCACGCTCACACACGCAGATCTATCGATCACGTGGCTTACGTAAAATATGAGGGTTGTCAATGACAAGCCTCTCCCACACATATAACAATTAAATAACATTTAGCTTATCTCAAGCATATCAAAACTCATAGTACATATAAGCTCAATCGACAACCCTAAGGTTAGTCTATATGCTCGTGCAAATGCAGTGCCACAGAGGCACATCAAATGATCCGGATATAAACGCCTGTTCCATGAGGTAGGCGGGACAACACTTAGTCGGTCTGATACCCACTCCAGTATCGACCTCTGACTAGTGAATGCCACTTAGTTGATACCCACTCCAGTATTAACATGGTTGATAACCTCTCCGTTATCAACATCTGAAGTTACGACCACTCCATCATCCTCAGAAAACAGGCATGGCCACTCCACCATCCTGACAAAATGAATGCATGCATGATATGAATCATGGTTAGCCAAACAAACGGGAACACCCTCTCCAGTGTTCACGTCTATCTCTAAGAAAACAGTCATACTAAAAGACCAAATCTAGATTCAACATCAACGGTTGCACTCCGCTCCAAGTGATCGAAGTTTACACAACGACAGGTTACTCCACTCCAAGTAACCGTGTCGTCGAGTCTCGTCTTTCTTTTCTCAAAAATCATCAAAGAAAGTCCCCCATTGAAATTTTCTTTTCTATAAAGAATTGATTGAAGTCCCTTTGAAAGTATCCTTCTCATTCTTTAAAAGTTTTGCAATGCAAATAAACTCTCTTTTAATTTACAAAATATGTGTACCCCTTGATTATTTATGAAATTTTTTAAGTAAATCATGAATAGGTTTGTTCCTTTTCGAAAACTTTGGTAAATTAAATAAAAGATCCCACCCTGTATAAATCTTTTTGAGAAAACCTCTTGATCGAAAACCACAGTAGATCTAAACCATAGTTAGAGTCTCCTCTAACCGACACTCGGAAAAACCCTCCTGTTACACAAGCGATATGCCGTTAATAGATAATCAAATATGATAATGAAAGTACAAACATCATCACAACAAGTCATTTTATCAAATAGCAAGCATCCAGGTACTCTCACAACAATCATATAACATATATTCAATGATATAAATAGCCTAAGAGAATAATCCCCACAACAAGCATATAGCATATATTCAATATATAAATAGCCGAAGAGAAGTGCCCTCACCTTAGCCACTTTCCTTCCAAAGTTGCGACTCTGATCCGATCACGTCATCACTCCTCGTACTGGCTCGTTTTCTTTCATTCTTTAGCCCCGACACGTACGCATTCTCGCTCTTCATATCCTTAGAAAATTAATTGCTTTAAAAAAATGTTAAACTTCAAGATCCTATCTTCCGCTCCCAAAACTTAAGAATCTCTCACTCAAAACAAACACTTAAAAATTTTCACCACAAACTAATAACTCAAAACACTATTCTTTATACTTCCAAATCTTCTCTACATTTCCGTTGGTTACCATTCTCATATGCGGCTTGCCAACTCTTTTATAGTGCAATGTCTTTGATTTTTTTAATTGGCCACCTCATGCTTACTAGACCCCTAGCTTTGCCAGATGAAAAATTCGATGCCTCCACGTAAAATTATCAATCCTTGTCACACTTACCATGCACTCAGGTTCAGCCACCTCATGCTTTAAACATTTACCATGCAATCTGGTTAAGCCACCTCATGCTTAAACACTTACCATGCAATCTTCCTTGTTACGTTTTCTGGCTAGCTATTGTTGCTTCCTTTCTTAATACATATATATTGATTTGAGTAGTGTAGGATTTAACTCATAGAGTTAAGAGAAAAATATATGGATAATATATTATTATATCCAAAGTTATGAAAAACTATATGATATAGTTTAAAATCACTATAAGCAAAATTAAGTGATCAAGTGTAGAAGTGTTAACAAGTTAGATATACATATATATCTATTCTTACACTTCGTAGTATTCTTCTTCTTCTATTTTACTTTTTATTTTCTATTCTTCCCTCACAAACTGAATTGGTCTCTTACTATTCTTTTATCATTTCCTATTCTTCTTCCACAAATTGAATTGGTCCTTACGTGATCTTTTCTTTCTTTCTTTTTACTTTGTTTTTTCTCTTTCTTTTTTACTAATAATATTAATAATACTTCATTTATATAAAGCACACAGGGTACAAAGAACATATCATCTTAAGCTTAATCGCGCTTATCGCTCTTAAGCCGATAAATATCTAATTAATTAAACGCTTAATCTTACCTGGGTCTTACATTACTACCCCCCTAAAAGGGAGTTTCGCCCTCGAAACTCGGAGTCAGAGAAAGCTTGGGAGTACCATCCCCCTCTGGTTTCCTTCCAACTCACTTGTAGCGTTAGTATGCGTCCCAAAACCTAGGAGATGTCACAATAAATTCACCTTAAGGTGACATAAAAGATAAAATTAACACTTACATCTCTAGCAATCATCTTAAATTAAGCCTAGATATCACGGTCATGTTGTTGCTCTAGGCACCATGATCCAAATCCTAGCTCAAACGCGTACATGATCGGTCTCGTAGGTGTCGTCATACTCTCACATCAACAACCCAACCATGAAACATACATCCATTTATCATCATGCTAATACCATTCAAAACTCATCACAAGGCTTCTTTAGCCAACAATCTCTAATCCGATATCACTGATAAGCGCATAATTGATACACTTTACGTGTGTCTTTCTAAGCTTCATTATATAAATTTTTGTGCTTAATTGTTATGACTTAGCCATGTTTTGACCATTAGTGTTTATTTGGATTATTCATGGAAAAGAGCTTAATTCTACACTTTTAGTTTCTATGACTGTTTTTCTAGAACAGATTTAATACGGAGCTAGAAATATCAAAATAAGGCCCATAATATGTCGTTGGAAAGCTAACTCGAAGCCCTACAACTTTCATGTTCAGCACAATTGAAGAACAAGCCTCTAACATGGTCAAAATGGCCTTGCAAAGTTGCTGTCGCTAATCTTGCGAGTCTGGAACAGTCTGCACTAAAATGACCATATCTTGGCCTACAGAACTCCGAATTAGGATCTGATTGAAGGCCCGCGAAGCTGGCTTAAAGACCTACAACTATTATGTTTACCTCAGTTGAAGATTCAAACTTATTGTGGGACCCACGAATGTCTGATTGTTCAGCAGCTTACTCCTTTATTTGGGCCCGATTTTGTGAAGATTTAGAAAAGATTTAGATAACAAAGATTGTTACTTGATGAACAAGTTTATTTATTAGTATAAATAAGTGAGTTTAGGCTTTTGTTAGACATCACCACCTCACCACATCTCACCATCACCTCCTCCACATTCTCCTAATATCTCTCTCAATCTTTTCTAGAATGAGTTGCTAAACTCCCTAGTTAGTCTTAGGATTTTTAATATTCTTGTGTTTGCAAACTTGAGGTTCTGTTCTTAATGCAAATTTCTTTCTTTATTAATTCTTTTCATCTCTATTTCTGATCTAGGGTTTGCTTAATTCCTTAGGTTTAGGAATAAGAGTTGATGCATATTCGCTTAGTTCATGTTAGTTCGTAACTGTTTCTTAATCGCTTAGTTTAGGAAACTGTGAATTAATTTCCGCTAAGTTAATTAGTTCTCACGAATTAGGGAATTGATAAGGAAGAATTAATCTTTTGTAACCAATGAAGGTTTGTTGACTTTGTTCCACTTGAATGTTATAATCCGAGGACTAACACTTTCTTTTATCTGAATTAAATCTCTTTTAATTTCTGTTTGTTACCTTCTATCAAATCAATCGAAAAATCCCCTTTTTAATTGCTTTATTTTACTCTAATATCAATTAATAATTTATCAAGTCCTTGTGAGATCGATCCTGGTGTTCATCACCTTGTACTGCATTCAAAGCAGAATACTTTGGCACGCATCACGACAGTGCGTTCGTCAAATTGGCGCCGATGCCGGGGACTTCGGTGATTATTAATTGTTTTTAGAGTATTTTTATTTATTTTTTTTGTTTTATTTATTTTATTTTCGTTTTTATAAAAAAAAAGGGCTAGCGGTTAGGATTAGATTTTTTTATATATTAGATTTTTTTTATTTAATAGATTGTTGGTTGTTTTTATTTTATATCTATATCTTATATATCTATCTCATATCTTTTATATCTATCTCATATCTTCTAATTCTCTTTCTTATCTTTTATTTTTATATCACTATCTCTTTCTTATTTCCCTATCTTTTCTCTCTTTTATTTTATTTTGCTATCTTTTCTATCTTCTTTCCCTTCTTTTATTATTCTCATTATTATTAGTACTAGATTTTTTTTACTAACTTTTTTTTCTTTGTTTTATTGTTGCAGGTCTCGTTCAATTTTTTGTTTTCTTTATTATTTTTTTTTACTAACGTTGAACTCGTTTTTTTTTACTAACTTGATTTTTTTTTCTCTTTTCCACTAACGTTTGTGTTTGTGTTTTTGTTTTGTTTTTTTGTTTTTTTTTGTGGTGAAAAAAAAAACGAACACAAGTGTTAGTTTGTGGAGTTTTTGCAGTGATGGAAGCTAAACTTGATAAGCTAGAAGCCAAACTCGACGAGCTACAATTTTCTGTTATACAAATGTTGCTCAAAAGCTATCAACAACATTTTGAGTCACCTCAATGTTATCCACAAGAGAATTTTGAAAATATTTGGTGTGACCCACCTTGCTATCATCCACAAAGGCAATTCCAGCAGCCTATTTATTCACCACCATGCTACTATCCGCAAGAGGAATTTCAATATCCATTTCATGATCCACATCATTCACAGGAGGAATTTCATCAACCTTGGAATGATCCACCCCAATTTCTGGAAGACATTTCAAAGCAATATGAAGCAAACCAAGCCCAGTTTCAACAACCTCGACACGAGGAACCTTCCATATTGCAAGAAATTCAAGACATGTTGAACCAAATGTCTGCAAATCTCAATGCAAATGCTAATCAACACCTGCAAGATACTGCGAATTTACAAGCTCCAGTTAACGAGCTAGTTGCACGCGCTCCCACATTGCAACATGAAGCTGATGCAGAGATTGATGATGAAGTTAATCTTGTGTTGATACTCATCTTGATGCTAGCACTGATGGTTCTGGTGATGTTAATGAGTTTGAAGTCGATGTTGCTTCTGATGCTAATTCTAATGATGATGACAACAAACAAGAAATATATCTCCCTCTTCCACATAGAACTTATGAGAGTGAGAAGATTTATCCTAGTGAAGAAGAAAATAAGTTGTTGGATGATTTCAAGAAGTGTTTTGCAGTGGATGAAGTTAAGAAGATGGATGTAGAATGTGGATCTAAATTAGCAATTTTTCCACATGAGCCGCTTTTAATTAATCTAGATATTTTTGAAAAAGTCGTGCTTATTGGAGACTCTGTTGATTGCAAGGAGTCAATTTCCATGGAGGAATATGTTTTGAAACCTCTACCGAAGCCTCCAGACAAAGAGTTGATTGTTGAATGTACTGATTTTTCATTTACTCTTATTTCAGGTGGTACACATGCTTGGGAAAAGTTTTCACTCAAACTGAACATTGTCATGAGTCATGCTGAAGGTGCTAGAGAACAGTTTGAGTTTGTTAAGATTGTTGTAGATGAGATCCCTCCAAAGCCACCTGACTTGTGGATTGTCGTTGTTGTGCCTCAAGACTATGAGCTTCCTCTTAATGCAAGGCCTCCACCGGACCCAGGTGATAGCAGTTTCAGAGCATTACCAGGTTTCATGCCTAGCCAGCTCCATTGATCCCTGGTTTTTCCTATCCCTTCTCTTTTCTTACACTTGTCTAATTTATTTGATGATTTGTGCCTCACATTGTGGACAATGTGTGATTTAAGTGTGGGGGTGGGAATCTTATTTAGGAGTAGTAGAACCTCAGTTAGGATAGTTTGCAATTTTATTTTAATTTATTTGCTTTGTTTTTATTCTTTTCAATAAAAGAGTTCACACTTTTTCAATGAGTTTTAGAGATGCTGAGTTTGTGAGCGCAATATAACCACTTTTCTGCTAAGTTTCAAGTCTCTTTTTGAATGAAGTTGCTTGTATTTTGAGTTCATCATGATTTGCATTGAGAACTGATTTGTTGGATTCACTGTGTTATATGCTTGCCATGTGAGACTACCTTGTGAGATTTTGGACCAAACACTTGAATGGTAATGTCTTTGCCATGATTCTCTTCTTTCTTGTGTGATTTCCTCATGTTTATATGCACTGCAGAACTTGACTTGATTCTGACTAAAATTGTTGTTTATGTGTATACATTGAAGTGATAAGGCATTCTTTTTCAATAAGCTATTGGCCTAAAAAGCTTACCTTGCATGTTTTAACCTTTGTTTTAGCCCCTTTGAGCATAATATCTCCATTCTTTTGTAGCTCATTATAAGCCTAAGTGAAAAATAATGATGATACCTTACCTTAGGAAATGTAAGAGCTTTGGAATTGACTTGGGAATGAGTATTCAACAAGTGCGGGGGTGATTTATTTGAATGCATGGTCTAAGTTGCTCAAAAGAGGTGCCTTCCTTGAGGATCAATTGTAAGCAAGCTGAAAAGAAGTTGAAAGAAAAAAAAAGGAAAAATATGCAAATGTCAAAAAAGAAAAAGAAAGAAAAAAAGAGAAGTTACAAAGTGAAGGAAGGTACTAAAGAAAGAAAAGGAAGTGGAAGTTGAAAAAATGAAGTTGTAAAAGGAAGAATGTGTTAATTCTTGGGGTTGTGAGTAAGTTTAATTTGAATTTTTCCCCATTGCTCTTATTTTTCCTAAGGTTTTAACTCTGAATATCTTTCATAAATCCTTCCTTGACCTTAGCCTCATTACAACCTTCAAAAGTCCTTTGATCTTTGTATGCATTTGTTCAATTTAATTGGTGTGTTAGAATCTTGTCAAGCCTATGATAGATGCATGTTTTCATGAGATGAGGAGAGTTGCTTAAGCATGATTAAACACAAGCCCAAACACTTGAGAGTAGAGAGTATAACACTTGCATCCAACTTTGATGTTCTATTTGAAATTTCTTGTTGGCTTGGAATGTAGGTGATGGAATCTAATTTGTCTAATCTTTGTGGAAAATGAAGTGGTTGTTTTCTTGCTCATAAATCTGAATTTCTACCTCTCAAAGATAAGTGTGAGCTGAGTTTTTATGTTTTAGGAAGTACTTGTTATCATAATTGATTTTCTGAATCTTCTTTGAAGTTAAGTTTTGCCCAGGAGTGCAAAAGGTTAAGTGTGGGGGTATTTGATAAGCGCATAATTGATACACTTTACGTGTGTCTTTCTAAGCTTCATTATATACATTTTTGTGCTTAATTGTTATGACTTAGCCATGTTTTGACCATTAGTGTTTATTTGGATTATTCATGGAAAAGAGCTTAATTCTACACTTTTAGTTTCTATGACTGTTTTGCTAGAACAGATTGACTACGGAGCTAGAAATATCTAAATAAGGCCCATAATATGTCGTTGGAAAGTTAACTCGAAGCCCTACAACTTTCATGTTCAGCACAATTGAAGAACAAGCCTCTAACATGGTCAAAATGGCCTTGCAAAGTTGCTGTCGCTAATCCTGCGAGTCTGGAACAGTCTGCACTAAAATGACCATATCTTGGGCTACAGAACTCCGAATTAGGATCTGATTGAAGGCCCGCGAAGCTGGCTTAAAGACCTACATCTATTATGTTTACCTTAGTTGAAGATTCAAACTTATTGTGGGACCCACGAATGTCTGATTGTTCAGCAGCTTACTCCTTTCTTGGGGCCCGATTTTGTGAAGATTTAGAAAACAAAGATTGTTACTTGATGAACAAGTTTATTTATTAGTATAAATAAGTGAGTTTAGGCTTTTGTTAGACATCACCACCTCACCACATCTCACCATCACCTCCTCCACATTCTCCTAATATCTCTCTCCATCTTTTCTAGTATGAGTTGCTAAACTCCCTAGTTAGTCTTAGGATTTTTAATATTCTTGTGTTTGCAAACTTGAGGTTCTGTTCTTAATGCAAATTTCTTTCTTTGTTAATTCTTTTCATCTCTATTTCTGATCTAGGGTTTGCTTAATTCCTTAGGTTTAGGAATAAGAGTTGATGCATGTTCGCTTAGTTCATGTTAGTTCGTAACTGTTTCTTAATCGGTTAGTTTAGGAAACTGTGAATTAATTTCCGCTTAGTTAATTAGTTCTCAAGAATTAGGGAATTGATAAGGAAGAATTAATCTTTTGTAACCAATGAAGGTTTGTTCCACTTGAATGTTATAATCCGAGGACTAACACTTTCTTTTATCTAAATTAAATCTCTTTTAATTTCTGTTTGTTACCTTCTATCAAATCAATCGAAAAACCCCCTTTTTAATTGCTTTATTTTACTCTAATATCAATTAATAATTTATCAAGTCCTTGTGAGATCGATCCTGGTGTTCATCACCTTGTACTGCATTCAAAGCAAAATACTTTGGCACGCATCACGACAGTGCGTTCGTCAATCACTCAATCAACAACTCCTCAAAAGTATCATCTTAAAATCTAGCAATCCATTAACGTCATCTCCCTTTTTGAAGCTATCCTCATACTAACCATAAATTAATCTTCCACTTAGTTACAAATCGAATTATAGACTTATCTCAAGTCCTAACACTCTAAACAACTCAGAATTCATTTACTTTAAGATCACTCTTATACTATACCTCAAAGAACTTAACTTGACATTTCATCCTCAGATCTTCAATCTTTAAAGATTCAACTCTAATCGTCACAACTACAACCACAAAATCTCTCATTCGGACACGATTCTCAACTCACAAGGTCAATCTAAACCCTGTGATTCCAATTCAACTTAGTAAATCTCACTTTCTAACCTTAACATGTTTCCTCCAAAATCCATCTCAAGGATTCATTCACACTTAGGCGTTTAATTAATTAGATATTTATCGGCTTAAGAGCGATAAGCGCGATTAAGTTTAAGATGATATGTTCTTTGTACCCTGTGTGCTTTATATAAATGAAGTATTATTAATATTATTAGTATTTTCTCCCAAATTAGATAAAAAAGAAAGAAAGAAAACAAAGTAAAAAGAAAGAAAGAAAAGATCACGTAAGGACCAATTCAATTTGTGGAAGAAGAATAGGAAATGATAAAAGAATAGTAAGAGACCAATTCAGTTTGTGAGGGAAGAATAGAAAATAAAAAGTAAAATAGAAGAAGAAGAATACTACGATGTGTAAGAATAGATATATATATGTATATCTAACTTGTTAACACTTCTACACTTGATCACTTAATTTTGCTTAAAGTGATTTTAAACTATATCATATAGTTTTTCATAACTTTGGGTATAATGATATATTATCCATATATTTTTCTCTTAACTCTATGAGTTAAATCCTACACTACTCAAATCAATATATATGTATTAAGAAAGGAAGGAACAATAGCTAGCCAGAAAACGTAACAAGGAAGATTGCATGGTAAGTGTTTAAGCATGAGGTGGCTTAACCAGATTGCATGGTAAATGTTTAAAGCATGAGGTGGCTGAACCTGAGTGCATGGTAAGTGTGACAAGGATTGATAATTTTACGTGGAGGCATCGAATTTTTCATCTGGCAAAGCTAGGGGTCTAGTAAGCATGAGGTGGCCAATTAAAAAAATCAAAGACATTGCACTATAAAAGAGTTGGCAAGCCGCATATGAGAATGGTAACCAACGGAAATGTAGAGAAGATTTGGAAGTATAAAGAATAGTGTTTTGAGTTATTAGTTTGTGGTGAAAAATTTTAAGTGTTTGTTTTGAGTGAGAGATTCTTAAGTTTTGGGAGCAGAAGATAGGATCTTGAAGTTTAGCATTTTTTTAAAGTAATTAATTTTCTAAGGATATGAAGAGCGAGAATGCGTACGTGTCGGGGCTAAAGAATAAAAGATAACGAGCCAGTACGAGGAGCGAAGACGTGATCGGATCAGAGTCGCAACTTTGGAAGGAAAGTGGCTAAGGTGAGGGCACTTCTCTTCGGGTATTTATATATTGAATATATGCTATATGCTTGTTGTGAGGATTATTCTCTTAGGCTATTTATATCATTGAATATATGTTATATGATTGTTGTGAGAGCACCTGGATGCTTGCTATTTGATAAAATGACTTGTTGTGATGATGTTTGTACTTTCATTATCATATTTGATTATCTATTAACGGCATATCACTTGTGTAACCGGAGGGTTTTCCGAGTGTCGGTTAGAGGAGACTCTAACTATGCTTTAGATCTACTATGGTTTTCGATCAAGAGGTTTTCTCAAAAAGATTTATACAGAGTGGGATCTTTTATTTAATTTACCAAAGTTTTCGAAAAGGAACAAACCTATTCATGATTTACTTATAAAATTTCATAAATAATCAAGGGGTACACATATTTTTCATTGCAAAACTTTTAAAGAATGAGAAGGATACTTTCAAAGGGACTTCAATCAATTCTTTATAGAAAAGAGAATTTCAATGGGGGACTTTCTTTGATGATTTTTGAGAAAAGAAAGACGAGACTCGACGACACAGTTACTTGGAGTGGAGTAACATGTCGTTGTGTAAACTTCGATCACTTGGAGCGGAGAGCAACCGTTGATGTTGAATCTAGATTTGGTTTTTTAGTATGACTGTTTTCTTAGAGATAGACGTGAACACTGGAGAGGGTGTTCCCGTTTGTTTGGCTAACCATGATTCATATCATGCATGCATTCATTTTGTCAGGATGGTGGAGTGGCCATGCCTTTCTTCTGAGGACGATGGAGTGGTCGTACCTTCAAATGTTGATAATGGAGAGGTTATCAACCATGTTGATACTGGAGTGGGTATCAACTATGTTGATACTGGAGTGGGTATCAACTAAGTGACATTCACTAGTCAGAGGTCGATACTGGAGTGGGTATCAGACCGACTAAGTGTTGTCCCGCCTACCTCATGGAACATGCGTTTATATCCGGATCATTTGATGTGCCTCTGTGGCACTGCATTTGCACGAGCATATAGACTAACCTTAGGGTTTTCGATTGAGCTTATATGTACTATGAGTTTTGATATGCTTGAGATAAGCTAAATGTTATTTAATTGTTATATGTGTGGGAGAGGCTTGTCATTGACAACCCTCATATTTTACGTAAGCCACGTGATCGATAGATCTGCGTGTGTGAGCGTGAAACGTATAAATATGTGATTATGTGTATACTGTGTGACCTACTATTATATATATATACCTATATACCTATATTCTGGAAGTTGACCCTCGCACGCCATTGTATGTATTGCTTGTGTTTGGGCGGCCGGCGACTGCCAGGTGATGGGCGACGACATGATCAAGTACCATGCTTTGGGGAAGGCGCAGTGGTGCTGCCGATGAGGAGGATCCATGATGATCTGATGACGTAACATAGCTTTGTCTCAGAGTTCTGTGAAGTGCACCGTGAGTCGTTCGTGAATTTGACTACATGTCTACTGATGCTAGAACCCTATTACAGATCTTATTCGAGATCGATTGTTCGACCGTTGAGGAGAATCCCTCAGAGAGGAATAGAGTCTTGTGTAAGGCTTGAGCCTTTGGGTAGAAATTTTACCGTCACTGGTTGAAACTTGTAGGATGATCATATGAGTTTGTATTCTCTTGGGTTCGGATGAAGGGTAGGTCCCGATGTGTGTCGTTTGGTGGTCTATCCAGCGTAGAGATCACATGAAGATAGTCGGGCGTAAGTCTTTTGATATTTCTTTTTGAAGACTCAACTGTACCTATACTTTTGGATATAAAGTTATATATTATTGGGTAATTACCGTGTATTCGCTAGAGCATGTTTTGGAAAAAAAAAGTTACTCGCATATTTGGACTCCGAAAGTTTAGTCAGCATATTTAGTTTGGATAAAGGCTACTAAAGTGACCCTCGAGAAATCGGGGCGTTAAAGCGATGCTTAAGTAAGTTAGAGAAGTGTGAAGGCAAAGAAAAATGATAATGGGAAACTTGAGATTTTACTTGGGTGTTGGGGGAAGTTGGTATTTATAGTGGAGGTATGGGCTAAGGCCAAGAGGTGGTTGTTGTCGTGGCAGCTGATGCACGCATGCAGAGCATTGGATCTCGGCCTTCAAGTTGTGATCCTACAATTGAGGGTAAAGTGGCAGGCCTGACACATTCAGCACACGGTGTAGACCAACTGTGACGCTGCAGGCTTGCTTGTCGGGGGGTAGTTGGTGACAGGTTGCTTTCATGAGTCAAAAGGTTTCTAACACGCATGGACCAAACAAGTTTCTCATCTCGAGATGATCGACCAACGAGAAACTTCTATGGGCGAGATTGCAACGCTCATTTGTCGTGTAGCCAGCCGGTCGGATGGGGATAGTGAGTTCCGGCCATTAGAATCCCCATAACAGTTGTTCCCTAGCTATGGCCTCGAGCTAACCGAGGCCTGTAACACCCCAATTTCTTGAAGGTTAAAATCATAATCTTGCAAAGAAAATAAGGTAAACAAAGCAGTGAAGTTCAAAAAGTCGAAACAATTAAAAACTCAAATAATGAAAATAGAAGTGCCAAAAGGCAAACAAAAATAAAAACCCTAAGTAATCAAAGGAAACTATAATGTCCCTTCCCGAGCCACCGTGTAGGATGAGACTTCATGGAAGAAGACAACGCTAAACAAACGAAGAGTGAGGTACAAACTCGATCGGACGACCAACCCAAATAACCCCATTACAACAGTGGACCCTTAGAGACTTTACGCTTCACCGAGAGACGCTTCTCCACATGTTCTCGCTCCATGCACTTCCTAGCCTGATGGGTCCTCCACTAACTCTCTCGGTAAAGCCAGCCCTCTATAGTCATGTCGTCATCACCCAACCGACTCGCATTTGGAGCCACAACTTTCGCCACGTTCGTTCTAGTCTCATCATCAAACTTGCTGATGATGCGCATCAATGCTCTATGAGGAAAAATAATTCAATTAGTGCCATGGTAGTAATGCACTTTGATGATAAGCCCATACCGAGAGGTTTTGAATCGGCTTTTTCCTAATCGCTTTCTATTTTTTGTGATGAGTTTTATCATCGACGTGAGTGATGACTCTAGTGTGTCGGATATTGACGAGACCCCATGGGGACACCGTCCCCTTCGGGCGGTGGGCAATCGCAGAAAATGCTAGCACTCAGGTGTTTCAAGACTAAGCTCTATCGTTACGCCGAAGTCGTGAGTGGCGTCAAAGCTTCCGGGGTTCGACAGATTCTTGTCGTTGGACTGGTCTATGAACTCGGGTCAGCGGTCGAGCTTGTGTTAACTTCTAACATCAGCGACTCGCCTACAGATTGTGTTGGAGCCATGTCTCGTCCCCTAACAAGAATCATGTGACAATGATCCATGAGATCTCCCCGGACGAAGGTTAGTTCATCTGGACCACCGAAGAGGTTAAGCTCACCCCTAGCTCTCTCGGCAAGGAGAAAGTCGAGGATCTATAATCTCATCTAGGGATGTTAGAAGATTTGGGAGATGAAGTTCCGTTACTACTTTCTAACTAGAAGGTACAAGAAAAGTGAACACCACTATTCAAGTTAAAAGGAAACATCACTATTTCAAAATACAAGAACAATCTTAAGTCACATAATCCACAAAACTAACAATCAATCGGTGGTAGAGGTTTAAACTTCTTAGAGAAGTGTGAATACGATCGCCTCTTACACTTCGCAAGTGATTACAATCACCTCTCACTAGTTTCTCTCTTGGATAAATAATAAAACCGAGCAGTAAACGCATAAGAGAAGAAATTTAAAATCAAAATTAAAAACAAGAACCAATGTTTCACTAAGTATAAGATCTCAAGTCTGCATACAGAATAATGTTACACTTTAAGATCAACTAAGGAGTTTAGCAACCCTCAAAAAATAAGAAAATAATGAAAAAAGAAACAGTAACCGAAACTAAGAAATAAGGATTGCAAAAGATAGATGACAAAATGAAGTAAAAAAAGATGTCTGACCTAATCTATTCTACTAGTATTTATAATAATGTCTAGCTGCAAATTCAAGGCTTTTTTGCCCTTCTTGTGTGTTACAAGCCCAAGCCCAATAGAGGTAAGTTGTCTTTGTGCTTATTTGTGATGGCCCATTATCGCGCAGCAGCGTCGCTCACTTTCGGATCATGATGTAGGGGAAGGCTTGTGATGGCTGAGTTGTACCGGCTGTAAAACTGATATCCGGAGCTCGATAAAGCGGACATGGATTGATACATATGTTTTCGAGTGACAACCTGAAGTGTTCAAGTTCTGAATTGGCGTTGGGGACCTTGCATACATGGATTGCGATGTTGGTGAAGCACCAATCATTCATCCTTTCTGCTTACTTAGCCACCGTGACCAGTGTTGGGATAAAGATGTGTTGTAATAATTACTCAAGGAGTAATAATTACAGAGTGTTTCAAAATGACAAATGTGTTGCATTGAATGGATTTGAATGAAGTCCCACATAGAAAGTGGAGCAACTTTTCAAAGCATTTATATATCATTAAATGTCAACCATTCAACAAAGAGACAAAGAGAGGATATAGTGCCACAGGTGCATGGTTTGGTGGTCCCAAGCTTTTATGTCACATGTTCCATTCACACCACCCCTCGCCGGTGGCGACACCGGCGTGGGCGTGGGCGTGGGCGTGGGCGTGGAGGCGCTAGCGGCGGCTTGTAGACGGCACGACACTTGAGGCACTTTAGCACGACAGCGACGGCGACGGCAACTCGGTTGCCGTAACGTCCGTTTGTTTTGCTCGTTTTAGAATTCGAATTTAGCACCTGTTCATGAAGGGTCGCAATTATTCACATATTTGTTGGTAACAGACATAATTTATGAAGGGTCGCAACCTTATAAATTATTCTGTTTTTGCCTATAAATAGTGTTCAGAATTCAGAACACAGGATATCCTCTGTTTTTCCAGAAAAATACTTCGCTGCTTATCGAGTTTTCATTAGTCTTGTGCAAATTCGAATCAAGGCTGATTATCATGGGTATTCCTGCATCCAAACTCTAAGACGAAATTCAAAGAGTTCTTGAAATACTTTAAGGAAAGTGATTTCATCACGATCAAGCCTATATTTTTCCAACAATCTTAAAGTAATTTCAAATGGCTACCGATGCTTCTGTCTCCAGTATCAAAGTTATGAACCAGGATCTTGTCAAACTTGATCGCTTCGATGGAACGAATTTCACTCGCTGGCAAGACAAGATGATTTTTCTCCTGACTGCACTGAAGATATATTATGTGTTAGACCCTGATCTAACACCAATTGCTGAACCAAAAGATGATGATTCTGATGAACTTAAGACCGAAAGAAAGAAGCGCAGAGAGGATGAGTTGCTGTGCCGTGGACATATTCTGAACACTCTCTCTGACCGCCTCTATGATCTGTACACAGACACTCAGTCCGCAGTGGAAATATGGAAAGCATTGGAATTCAAATTCAAGGCTGAGGAAGAAGGTACCAAAAAGTTCTTAATATCTAAATATTTCGATTTCAAAATGTTAGATACAAAACCTATTCTGCAACAAGTGCACGAGTTACAGGTTCTCGTAAATAAGATAAAGGCAGTGAAAATAGATATCCCTGAAGCCTGTCAAGTTGGTGCAATCATTGCAAAATTGCCACCTTCATGGAATGGCTACAGGAAGAAACTGCTGCACAATTCTGAAGACTTCTCTTTGGAGAAAATTCAGAAACACCTTCGAATCGAGGAGGAATTGAAGGTTAGAGACAAGGCCGAGTCTTCTGGTTTCTCTAAGGCAAATACTGTAACTGCAAAAGGCAAGAAAAAATATGATGGCAAACAGCAACATCTCGGACCAAAGAAAGAACATAATAAGTTCAAAAACAACAATGGAACAAAAGGTCCAAAAGGTGGCTGCTATGTTTGTGGAAAGCCTGGCCACTTTGCTAGAGACTGCAGACAAAACAAGGCTAAAAAGGAAGTGAATGTTGTCCAAGTTGATGATGAAATAATCGCTACTGTCAGCGAAGTTATGGCTGTAAAGGGTAAAGTTGCAGGGTGGTGGTATGATACATGTGCCTCTGTTCATGTATCATATGACAAAGCATCGTTCAAGACTTACTCTGAATCAACTGATGATCAAGAAGTGCAGATGGGAAATGAAGTTCGATCAAAGGTTGTCGGAACTGGAACTGTCGAACTCAATTTCACTTCCGGAAAGAAAGTTACTCTTGTTAATGTGCTGCATGTTCCAGAGATGAGTAGGAACCTTGTTAGTGGGGACTTGTTGGGAAAACCAGGAATCAAATCTGTGTATGAATCCGGGAAACTCATATTAACTCGTAATGGAGTGTTTGTAGGAAAAGGATATTCCGCTGAGGGAATGATTAAATTATGTACTATTGATAACATTATTAATAAAGTTTCCAATTCTGCTTATATGATTGATTATGTTTCCTTATGGCATTCTAGATTAGCACATATTGGTATTAGTACTATGAATAGACTAATTAAGTCCAAATTAATCTCATGTAACATTCATGAATTTGAAAAATGCGAAATATGTGTTAAATCTAAAATGATCAAAAAACCTTTCAAAAGTGTTGAAAGAAAGTCTAATTTACTTGATCTTGCACATTCTGACTTATGTGAATTTAATGGCATGCTAACCCGTGGGGGAAATAAATATTTCATAACATTCATAGACGATTGTTCTAGGTACACTCATGTTTACCTATTGAAGCATAAAGATGATGCTTTCATTGCCTTTAAATCATACAAAGCAGAAGTAGAAAATCAATTAAATAAAACTATCAAAGTTTTGAGAAGTGATAGGGGTGGAGAATATTTCTCTACAGAATTCGATTCTTTTTGTGAAGAACATGACATTATACATGAATGTTCTGCACCGCGGACACCACAACAAAATGGTCTTGCTGAAAGAAAGAATCGAACCTATCAAGAAATGATAAACTGCATGCTAATGCACTCTGAATTATCATTTAATTTATGGGGCGAGGCACTTTTATCCGCATGTCATATAATGAACCGGATACCCCTAAAAATGACCGGAATATCTCCATATGAAATATGGAAGGGTAGATCACCCAATATTGGTTATTTTAGAGTGTGGGGGTGCGTAGCATATTACAAAAATATGGATCCAAAGAGAACAAAATTGGGTCCCCGTGGAATTAGATGTGCGTTTGTCGGATATGCCACAAACAGTAAGGCATATAGACTTCTAAATCTTGAGTCTAATGTCATAGTCGAATCCAGAGATGTGGAATTCTTTGAAAATCTTATAACAAAGAATAAAGACTATGAAACGCACACTAATGAGGAATCTCGAGATATAGATTCTCAAAAAGTTGTAGAAGGAAAAGTAAGAGAATTCGAAAGACTAAGAACTTAGGTTCAGATGAAATCGATTCTCAACTCATTTCCTTTTACCTTGTTGAAGGTAATTGTAAGAATGATGTGCATAAAATTCCTATTATTCTACAATTAGAGGATGATCCTAAAACATATAAGGAAGCCATGGCTTCAAGGGATTCCTCTTTTTGGAAAGATGCAATCCGAGATGAAATAGATTCAATCTTGTCTAATCAAACCTGGGAACTAGTTGATCTTCCAAAAGGTTCAAGACCTATTGGATGTAAATGGGTGTTTAGGAAAAAGTTTCATACTGATGGAACATTAAACACCTATAAGGCTAGATTAGTAGCCAAAGGATTTAGACAAAAAGAAGGTATTGATTACTTCGACACATATGCACCAGTTGCAAGAACAACCACAATTAAAGTATTGTTTGCATTAGCCTCAATAAATGATCTTGCAGTACATCAAATGGATGTTAAAACTGCATTCTTAAATGGAGATCTAGATGAGGAAATTTACATGGAACAACCAGAGGGTTACATACTTCCTGGAAATGAACAGAAAGTGTGCAAACTAGTAAAATCTCTATATGGCCTAAAACAAGCGCCAAAACAGTGGCATCAGAAATTTGACTTGGTCATAATTTCAAATGGATTCATTCTGAATTCTTGCGACAAATGTCTATACACAAAGGTGCAGAACGATACTGCAATATTTCTTTGTCTTTATGTGGATGATATGTTGATCATGAGCAATACCATGGATGAAATTTTAGAAACAAAGAATTTTCTAAAATCCTCTTTCAAGATGAAAGATCTTGGACAATTTGATACCATTTTAGGGATTAAAGTTAAAACAAATAGTGGGGGTTATGAACTTTGTCAAACACATTACATTGAGAAAATGTTAGATAAGTTCTAACACCTACGATTTAAGGAAGTAAATACTCCCTTTGATCCTAGTGTCAAACTTGAAAAGAATAAAGGAAGGGCAGTGGCCCAGTTGGAATATGCAAGCGCTATTGGATGTCTAATGTATCTAATGCAATGCACCAGACCAGACATTGCATTCTCTGTTGGTAAGATGAGTAGATATACTAGTAATCCAAATGGTGAGCATTGGAAGGCGGTTACAAGGATATTTGGTTATCTTTCAAAAACCAAAGATCTTGGACTTCATTATGATAGGTTTCCAGCAATACTAGAAGGATATACCGATGCTAGTTGGATATCGAGTGCTGGAGATCATAAATCCACCACTGGGTGGATATTCACACTGGAGGAGCAATTTCTTGGAAGAGCAAGAAACAGACGTGTATTACCCTCTCCACCATGGAATCAGAATTCGTGGCTCTAGCTTCTGCAGGACAAGAAGCTGAATGGCTAAGAGATCTCCTATTGGAAATTCCATTGGCTAAAGAAAATGTTTCAAAAGTGTTGATACATTGTGATAGCCAAGCCACCCTAGCCAGAGCATACAGTGAAGTATATAATGGGAAATCTAGACACATAGGTCTGAGACATTCTCTTGTGAGAAAGATGATTAAAGATGGAATTATCTCACTGACTTATATACGAACAAGCTATAATCTAGCAGATCCTTTTACTAAGCCACTGGCCAGAGACTTAGTAAAGAATACCTCGAGAGGTATGGATTAAAACTCCTTGAGTAAGAGTTCCAACAACGGTAGCAACCCAATCTGAAGTTAAGAAAACCTTAACCTAAGATTCAATGGGTAACAACAAATCGTTGATTTCGATGACAATGCAACATTAAGCAACAATGTTGACTATTAGATATTGAGGGTTGAGTATCAATATACTCTTAATGAATTTCATGATCGAAATATGTGGTTTTGCGAAAATCACATACGATATGAACTTCACCTATATGAATTTCTAGATGGTGCTGTCTCAAATGAGAGTTGGAGTTTCTCTCATAAAAATTCACGAAAAACAGGAAAGCACATGGCCATAAAAAGTGCTAGGCGAGGAAAGTGTAGGCGAAGGACCACAAACGAGTGTGTGTAATTTTATGTCGGTATGATCATTAGGAATATGGGTTCAAAGCTCAGCTATCTAATATTTCGATTATACTCTGCACAATATTTACTAAGGTTTAGTTCAAATCGAAAGATACTAAACTGTATTAACACTCAGGTGTTTCTATTTCTGGAATAGGCATTGTCATTTATGTAACAAGTGGGGGATTGTTGTAATAATTACTCAAGGAGTAATAATTACAGAGTGTTTCAAAATGACAAATGTGTTGCATTGAATGGATTTGAATGAAGTCCCACATAGAAAGTGGAGCAACTTTTCAAAGCATTTATATATCATTAAATGCCAACCATTCAACAAAGAGACAAAGAGAGGATATAGTGCCACATGTGCATGGTTTGGTGGTCCCAAGCTTTTATGTCACATGTTCCATTCACACCACCCCTCGCCGGTGTCACCGGCGACACCGGCGTGGGCGTAGAGGCGCTAGTGGCGGCTTGTAGACGGCACGACACTTGAGGCACTTTAGCACGACGGCGACGGCAACTCGGTTGCCGTAACGTCCGTTTGTTTTGCTCGTTTTGGAATTCGAATTTTGCACCTGTTCATGAAGGGTCGCAATTATTTACATATTTGTTGGTAACAGACATAATTTATGAAGGGTCGCAACCTTATAAATTATTCTGTTTTTGCCTATAAATAGTGTTCAGAATTCAGAACACAAGATATCCTCTGTTTTTCAAGAAAAATACTTCGCTGCTTATCGAGTTTTCATTAGTCTTGTGCAAACTCGAATCAAGGCTGATTATCCTGTGTATTCCTGCATCCAAACTCTAAGACGAAATTCAAAGAGTGCTTGAAATACTTTAAGAAAAGTGATTTCATCACGATCAAGCCTATATTTTTCCAACAAGATTTAGTCAAGGAGTAGATAAATTACTCAAAAACTATAATGAAATTAATATCTATAGCCTATCTATGTCAGCTTTGCCAATGCACCATGTTCCGATGCCCGATCAATGCAAATGGAGATGAAGCGCTCATCAAAAATTTAATCAGTGTTCAGCTAATCAGCTTGTATGTTTTGAGACATAAATTTCTATTAGAATAAATATTAATGGCTATTTCATTATTAGTTTTGAATTGTCTATATAAGCTCTTCTCCTCAAAAGGTGAGAATTACAAAGTTTGCAAACACTTTACTTTGATATAACAATTTGAAAATAAATTTACACAAACTGAACACAATTAATTAGTTTGCAATTAGCACCAAAAGTTTTTTATTTTACATCGGAAATATAAATTGCATCCTCCAAGTATTAATCCCTGTACCTCCCCCACCCAACTCATCTGTCTCCTAATTTTATTCTATAAAAGGGGTTTTTTATACGTTAACAAAATTATTTTATTCCTCATTCAATAAACATGCCGTATCAAGCTGTTTGGATTTTCTTGCAAAGTTGGAAATTATTTCCTCTCGCATTCTGGCTCGCTTTCTTCACTTCTTTTTTAAACAAGTTCATTATTCTGTTGGAGTGAAATTAAGACAAATAAGACTTAGTAGCAAAGTTGCCTTCTCTCACTTCAAGGGTCCCCTAGAACCACACGTAAGGTAGGGGAATTACAACTTATATGAAAAGTTTAACAGATACTGATAATAGGATCATGAAAAGATACCACTTATAATTGTTAACAGTTTATAAGCTTCGTATTGAGTTCTTTATCTAAAATGCTACACACAAAAATTTATTAGCTTATGTTTTTGGTTTTCTATTTCATGACATGGTATTGCTTGTGATATATATGCTGGTTGTCAGTCCATACTGATATAAAGTGAAACAAGTAAACTAATATGCTTTGCTTGATAAAATGTTTTAGATAGATTATTATGCTTGCTGAAATATTTTCTTGAGAACCGTTAGAAAATATAAAATCATTCATATGACTCTTACTTAAAAACTTTTCAGATAATTAGTTGTTTAACATTGTGTCAGAGCCTCTGTGACCAATTGGTTTAGAGTGCTATGACTCTTACTTATACTTGTTGACAATGAAAAGAAGCCTGCAGTGGGCTATATATATGAACCAATGGATAGTGCTAAGGAGGCCATTCGGATGGGATTTAATGAGAATGAAAGCATATACAAAGAGATTTAAAAAATAACTGATAGATGATGGGACTGCCAACTGCACCATCCATGGCATGCAGCAGACCATTTTCTTAACCCAGAATACTTTTATTCCAATCCAACCATTACAAGTAGTACTGAAATTATGGGAGGTCTCTACAAAAGCATTGAGAGGCTTAGCTTGAGTGATGACATTGTTGATCGAATCCAAAATGAACTGTTAGTTTATAAGAGGGGTGGAGGCTTCTTTGGAATGGGCACGGCTGTAAGAAGAACGGCTACATTATCTCCTGGTACGATAGAATGCTCATTTCTTTATATCTCTAAGTTGCTAAAATTGCAATGCACATGTTATTATATAGGCTTAATCAAGTTTTTGGTCCCTAACCTTTGTCATAAATATGGCTTTAGTCCCTCGCCGGAGTAAAGGTGGGGATTGGTCCCCAGTTTTTGGCAAAATGATTGGCTTTGGTCCTTCCGGCCGGTTGGGTCAACGCCGGAGCTCCGGGATGCCCATGTGGCATGGCCACGTCATTTAATGAGTCCATTTGGAATTTTTTTCTTTTTCATTAAAAAAAAACCTTAAATCCCTCCTAATTAAATTCTTCCCTTCCCTGTGCAGATCCTCCTCCACCTTCAATCTCTGCACCGTAAAGAACAAATTCATCTCTTCATATTCACTTCAATCATACCACCATTCCCAAATTAACTCACCAACTAATACCAAAATTAAATCACCAACGAACAATTAATCCCAATCTGATTGTAAATTACAAATTATATACTGAAGATGTGCTGAAGCTGCTGAAACGGTGGATGATTCATCCTCTGCGGTGGTCACCACTCACAACCACGGGCACAACCTTCTCCTCCTTGTGGTAACTGTCTGTTTTTCTCTTATCAAGTTATCATCTTATGAAAAAAACTGGAGAAATTCATCTTCCTCCAGCAAACATTCATCTACACTCAAGAACCCAGATTTCAAGAAGATAATCCCAAAAATTCTTAAAACCTCTCCTTTTCCTCCTTCCTTTTCGTCCTCCTTTCTCTCTTTCTCGTGTGCCCAAAACCTCCATCTCCAAACCCAAAACCTTCATCTCCCAACTTCTCCGGAGAGAAAACCCATAGAGAAAAATTCCAACTCCAATGCTTTCTTCTTCCTGAAATAAAACTCAAAGATCAATAAAACCCATTTGTGTTTTACTCCGATTTAGGTTTTTCTCATCTTCTACGTCCACGCTTCGAGCTTTCTGCTTCTTTTGGTTTTTTTCTTTCTTTCTCAGAGATGCCTCGATCTGGGAGGGGCTTAGGTTGGGGTGGCTCGATCTGGGTGGGTTGGGGTTGGGGGTGACTCGATGTGGGAGGGGTGGGGTTGGGGGTGGTGGCTTGGTGTCGGGGCAGCTCGATCTGGGTGAGACTGGGGTTGGGATCATCTTCATCTCCATGTTCATCTATTTGTTATTTTATGGGTTTGGGATTTTGTTTTCTAGGATTTCTGCTGCACTTAGGTGAGTGTTTTAATTAATTTAAAGGAGGTTAATTAGGGAGGGTTTAGTATTTTAATTATGGGTTTTTCTTAATGAAAAAGAAAAAAAAATCCAAATGGACTCATTAAATGACGTGACCATGCCACATGGGCATCCCAAAGCTCCGGCGTTGACCCAACCGGCCGGAAGGACCAAAACCAATCATTTTGCCAAAAATTGGGGATCAATCCCCACCTTTACTCCGGCGAGGGACTAAAGCCATATTTATGACAAAGGTTAGGGACCAAAAACTTGATTAAGCCTATTATATAATATTTGTAGCTGAGTGGTAGAGGAGCTATGGACAACAAACTCCTCATTTGCTATCATTTGCTATTCAAGTTCTCAGCTTGACTGTAGCTCATCAAGTTGCCAGCGAAATTGGAGCCCCTTTGAGCATGTAAGTTAACACTTACCAAATTATTTAATTGTATAGTTTCATAATCATTTTATGAAACAAACATCCATTTTTGTATTACAATGTAGATTAATTCTAAGAAGAGAAGCCGATTTAAGCATCAAAAGCTTCGAGACTTAGTTTATGTTAACTATAATCAAGCTCTTAAAGGAAGATTTAACTTTAGTGATGTCATTGACCCCATTCTCCTACGTGGCATTGTGTATAAGTAATGAGTGGCTGACGGGAGAAATGGGTGCAGACGGAGATGCTGAAAATGAATTGGTTTTTGAGGGTGAAGCCTTAACTGGGGAGATGTTGCCAATGCTAGTGGTGTTAATGAGCCCATAAAAAATACTAGGAGGCACACAAGAGGGATGCAAGCTGCTGCCCCTACATATATTGCTTGAATTTCAACCTCTAGAGGGAGGGGCAAAGGAAGAGCCAATGTCATGGTAGAAGAAGATGATGGTGAAGAAGAAGAAACAAGTAAAGAGGAAATTGAAGAAGAGGCAGAGGAAGAGATCTACAACTATGACACAACTGATAGTGAAAAAAGAAGAGGAGCCAATGCTAGAAGATGATGATTGATGATTTCTTATGTAGCGCTACCTTAGATAGTGTTTAGTTGTATGACTTTTTGTTCAAGACCTATGAGTATACGACTTTAGTCTTTAAGTAGTTAAGTATCATGTATGTTTTGTTTTTAGTTGTATGACCTTTTGTTCAAGATCTATGACTTTAATTGCTAGTTTGCTAATGAAAGTATGCATATATTATGAATTTTATGTAATATTTATCATTGATTTAGTATTTAAATATATATAGTATAAATTATGCAAAATATAGACCAAAATTCACTTATCCCGGCCATCCCGCTTTCCAAGGTCCCGCTATCCCAGTTTCGGGGCTGACTGGGACTGGCTGGGAACTGGGATTGACAACATAGACCTCTTGTATAGCTGTCAGGTGGTTATTATGTTACAGGTCACACTGAGCTTGGGTAGTTATTCTGTTATTCTATAAATCCTACCAAATGATGCAATAATTCATTCATGCAATACAGTAACAATTCTCACAGTATAGATTCTCTCTAAAATCTTAGTTTAGTTATTGACAAATTCAAGTTTTATCTCCAAAAGGTTTACCTACCAATGAGAAACTGATCAGATAAAACTGAAAATACTGGAGAATAAAAATTTAAACAGAAGGTAAGGTAGCAACAAATTGTAGCTCAAGACAGAAAGAAATCAGAATCTAAACCTTCAAACAATACACTGCGAGGCACCTCCTAGTTTCTGCATTTCCATTTTGAAGATCAGATATAATTGAATGATGAACATCCTCTTTCTGTAATAGATAAACAATGTAGAGGCTAAGTCAACAATTGAAATGTATTCTAACAATATACCACAAATCTAGAAAAAAGATGCACACACACAAACAGCACAACAAATGGAAATTTACTATGCTAAATACAACTCCAATGTATTCGATATCATCAGAGATATAGCCTACAGTATTAGGTAACTCTTGATTCAAACCATGGGTGTGTGTAAATCTGCAACTATATCTATGATTACTGGGGGAAAACTCAAAAGATTGCTGAAATGTACCTTCCAAAAGATAATTCAAGCTCTGTTCCCAGCTGTATTCAAATAAAAAATAACAGAAAATATAATTGCTTAAATGATGTTAAAAGCAGAATTTTACCTGCTCAGAAAGGAAGTGAGCCGAGTTAGAATTCAATGAATAAGAACTTAATTTGTAGTCTCTTTGCATAACCTAAACATAAAAGTAAAAAAATATAAACTTAATTATCAACAAATTTGGATTTTTCAAGCATTGGGCGGTTAAAGCAAAACAGAATATTGGCATAACCTGGAGCAAATCGAACTGCACTCTCCCTTCAACTGTAACTTCTTTACTTTCCCTGGTTCCTAACTGCCTGCAAACCCAGCAAGTATCGCTAAAGGGTTGAAGCCAAAACTTAATACAGCAAAAAATGTAATTCCCATATTAACAAAATAAAAATGAAGGACATAGAATGTCGTAATCATGACTGCAATCGCTTCAGGAACCAAATTCTGATTTTCGAAAAATTTGATGAAACCATATGAAACCTATCTACCCCCATAATACCAGAAATACAAATAGTGTACTGCAAAAATAATGGGAGACAATTACATAACAAGTGACTATATCTCTTTACCTTGATGAGGAAGTTGAATCCTTTACTCGAACTATATTGTTCCTGATACGGCCTAGAATTGGAAGTTCTGTTATTTTCAATGTGTCAGCTCTCTGAAAACAAGAAAGAATAAAATAAATTATAACAGGGATCATAACCAAAAGCGCAGAACTCCCAAATATTGCATATAAGCATATTTTTTTAATATCAAAGTTAAATCGACACCTCAATAAGATATGGCATGTCAAAACTGTATATGTTATATCCAATAATAATATCAGGATCCACTTCACGAATAAAATCCTGCAAAAAGAATAAATATCTTCATCAAAATTGGAGTTTTGTTGAAATTCTTATGCCCAACAAATACTACAAGCATGGTTATACATACATACGCATACACATACACATACACATACACATACACATACACATACACATACACATACACATACACATACACATACACAAGAAAAGCGAGAGAGAATAAAATACCCTCCAAGCTAACAGGACTTCTCTTTCTGTATCAAATGTCATGACGTCAACACCAACAATAGGAGAACATGACTTAAGGGTCATCACATTACGAATACAAGGTTGGTCTTCTCCTTGTAATGTAACCATATTAGCTATCTGCAAGAAAATATGAATTTTCAGTTCAAAAGCAATGACATTATGCATGGATGTTGACCTGTAAAAAGAGAAGCCAATTGACCTGGATCACAGGATCATGAGTAGGCTCAGGAAAAAAGACATTTACGACCAGCACACTCAATATTAAAACTCAATGCGAAATGGAGCCATCTTTGAATATTCCCCTTCTGGAGCATGACTGATCAATTCAGAATACCTATGACATTGTTAAGGGGATATCTAAAAGCTTGGAGTTCCAAATAAACCTCTTATATGGAGAACTTGGATGTTACATGTGAAAGGACACAAGCAATCAAACTTTAACTGGCAGTAAGACAAGGTTTTTATTCCCTTCTTATATTTTCCAGCAGGAATTTCAATCCAATTTCCACCAACTATGTTGCAATCAATCATGAAACGAAGGGCAAAGAGTACATTGCTTTCGTACGTCATTAAGCTTTTCATGCCCAAACCATCAAGCTAGCTGAACACCTCTATGAAGAATACCTGCCATGTTTTGAAATTTTGGCAAGAGACAAATTAACCTTGAGTTAAGTTCTACTGGAAAACACAATCATTTTCATAAAAAAAAACCAACATGCTATTCTCGAGGTGAGAAAAATTAAAATTTAACACAATAATGGAGTCCAATGAACTAAAAAAAAAAGCTTAAACATCAATCAGGTAATGGTGGAGTCCAATGAATTTTGACATGATTAATATATTGGACACAGAAGGTCCACAAATAATATCCATGTTTACGACGGCAGCTGGCTCCCATAGTTGGGAGTGCAGCTACAATTTTGAGAAAGGGTTGGTAATCGAACTGTTGATAGTACATAATGCTCCTTCTCTGTACCATTTCAATACGGCGAACGAATTTTCCCACATTACTATTTCTATTGGCCTCTCTCATCGTTGCCAGAAGCAATGGAAGTCACAAAAGCAAGTAAATTAAGGCAATTCAAAAGTTGAAAAAACGATACTTACTTAATTTATACACTGTAAATACTTTTATCGTCAAACACGAATTAGAGATGTCATCTGGAAGCATTCCAGGAGGGCAGCTGATGTAGAAATATGGTTCAAACCCATGAACATTACAGCAAACACTGTGTCCTAAAAAAATACAAAATGTTTTAAGTTTTTTATATAATATCAATTAGGCAATACAAGGTTGAGGGCCATAGTTTATAAGTATAATGGTGTGTAACTTTACATCACAATTTCAAATGATCACTTGACTAGTTCTTTTGAAACAGATATGATCAGGATCTTATACTGCATATAATGTGGCTAGAAAATCATGATATGAATTACATGCAAGAAAGTGAATAGATAGTTGTCAACATTCAAATTTACTATATGCAAGCAATCCAACACATTAATTAGCAATTGTCAATTGCAACCAAAAGTTTAAACTGCAGGGAAGAAAACAAAAACACAAGCTAACCTTCCATTGTAACTCCAAATATTTTCTAATAATGGCAGCAGCTCCAGACGCGTTCCGCACCAATTCTCTCTGAGTCTCTTCAATCACATAATCAATCTCCAGCTGCTGGAAAACTAAAACACTAGAACGGGAAGAGACAGTAAAAAAAGATCAAATTCCAACAAACCAAAATCTTAGCATCACAGCAAAGGGAATAATTAACAGAAATTGTTGCAGTGAAATTACTCACGGCGCTGGCCTCGTCGGTGGGGGTTGATACGCCGGCGCCGGCCGTTTCCTGGAGGCGTTGTTGCTCATCTGAGTCATGGAATTGGAATGTAACGGGAGGAGAAACCGTCGTCTGTCACTATGAGCGAGTGGAAGTAAATCATGAAATTCCCGCCACGCCACTTTATTAATTTTATTTTCTTTTACATGGGAAAATAAATTGTACTCGTTTGAAATTGATCCTTAGACATTCCGTCACCAACTGCCACACGGATTTTACCCGCATATATTAAAGAAAAGTTGGACAATTTTTTTTTAAATAAAGACTTATGTTTGGGGATGATAAATAAAAACTAATTTAAAAAATTGAATAATGGTTGGTTAGAAGTTAGAACTTCACATTTTAAGTTTTTAACATATGTTTTTTAAAATAGAAATAGCGATGAATTATTTAATCCTATAAATATTTTCATATAGAATTAAATAAGTTATATGAAAATATTTAATCCACTATCATCACTTCCACCTTCCACCTTCGCCACTATCATCCTTCACCTTTGCCATGATTGTCACCTCCACTGCCATCACTAATGCTGCCTGCCTGCCTCTATCACCACCGCTCCTACCGCCGCCACCACCACTACCCCCTCTGCCACCATTATCACCACCACCTTCCAACAGTACCACTATCACCATAACTCGAACTACCACTGCCGCCACCACTTCCCTACAATACTACCACCACCATCTACACTACCACCGTCATTACCATCACCACTACCTACCACCATGACCCACTACCATTGTCGCCGCCACCCTTACCGCCACAACCACCTCCCTCCACCACCACCACCGGCATCACCACTGTTGTAACACCCGATTTTCAAGGAATTACTTAATGTGATCAAAATGTGAAAATAAATATGACAAAACATTTACCTTTCGTAAAACAGGGATAATTTTTTTTTGAAACACGAGGGATAATTAATCATGCATAAATTTGTCAAATTCAAATACGTACAGACAATAAAAAAGATCACAAGATCAAATAAAACGATGGGTACCAACTCCACACAAAAAGGAGAGCACGCCACACAAGAAGGACTTCGCAAGCGACGCACTACCTGCCATCCCACACAACTTGTTTGACACAAGAGATTCCACAACAAAGTACAGTACCACACTATACCCAACCAATCCCGCAAAATACATATTAAGAGAGAAAACTCTACAATATGAAGCTACCCACGACTACTAACTAACGTCAGAAATTTTCTGCGACGGCTCCTCCTCGGGATCCTCCTCCTCCATGTTATCACCAGAACCTGCTCCAGCATCTCTTGTGACAATGAAACCATCTAGAGGACCCTCCGGGTAAAGATCCACCATCGTAATTGTCAGATCCACATGCATGCTCTCGATAAATCGCCTTCCTCCTCCAAGTGAACAGGGTGAAGAATGCGGTACTCAATAGGTGAGGGAGTGAGATTCTTCGCATTCACCTTAGGTGGTGAAGTGACAGCCTCCTTAGAAGCCGGAGAATAGCTCAAAGTCGTGGTGGAAGACCCTATATTTTAGTAGTTAATTATTATTAAGTAATATTATTGTTATGATATTAATTAGGTGTATGTTGACTTTATGTTCTCTTGACTTGTTTGGTTGACTTTGACCTGTGGGGCTTGAGTGTTATTTTAAAATAATAATGCATGAGCATAATATTATTGGATGAATATATTTTGATAAATGAAAATAATTATAATTAGTGTTATTTTCGTGACTATGGACAGAAAAATAATTATTATTTTGGGTTTTAGTTATTAAAAATATTTTTTTCCTCATGTTAGATAGAAAATAGGATAAACATTGTTTTTATTAAAATAATTTAAAAAATCTGAAAGTTTGTTTGAAAATGTGATTCAGAGATTATTTTAAACCTCAGTAATTTATTTTGGAGTTTTAGGAATTTATTATGAGATGTCAGCCTTTATCTTAGTTTTAAGGCTAAATACGTTGCATTATAAATTAGGCGATATTGATAGAAAATTGTGTGATATCAAACAGATAGATTTTCAGCTGAATTGAGGGGGGTTGCACGAAATTCTTAGAGAGGTATGGTGATCATTTTATTCTTTTCTCAATCAACGCTATAAATAGAGGCCTTTGGTTGAGGGGAATTCATTCACTTAGAGCTGCTTCTCACCCTCACTAAAAATACACTTGAGGAATCATCAAACCTCAATCTCCTTTTTCTTCACTTTGGCCAAAAAATTTCCTTCTCCCTCCTTCCTTGGAGTTATCTTCTTTGCTTGGTGGAGTTTTCGTTTTCTTGGAGCAAGGAGGTTTGGATCTTTGGTAGTTCTTGGAGTTTCCCTACTCGTTCGTGATTTTCCTCTTACGTTCTTCAAGAAGACTTTAAATTTCTACAGAGGATTTCTTTCATGGGCTTTGTAACATCCGGGGCCGACGAGGGCGGGGAGTGATCGTCAGTGCAATGAGGCACGAACAAGGAGTGACTCCTAGCAAGCTTCTAGTTGGTGGGTTATATGATTGGACCGATACCGCACCCGAATAAGAGGTATTACAAGACTGTATAGGTATGTGACTATACAGTTGAGTAAGACATAAAATATATAATTGTAATACTCATGAAAATAAGATTCATCTTTTTTTCAGAAGCTCAACTCATTAACACTCTAAAGTTAAGTGTGCTTGCCTTGGAGCAATATTGGGATGGTAGGCCAAGGTTGTAAGGCCCTAGACTTGTCTTAGTGCCATTTATGCAAAACTTTGAATAAAATGAATTTTTAAGTTAAGTTTGAAGGTTGACAGATTCTTCCTGTCAACTTGTGTGAATTTTTAGAGGGTCTTAACGACCCCATTTAGGAAAACTTCCTTCATGATAGTTGTAGCCCTTTAAGTTAAGAAAATTCTCCAAGTGGTTTCGCGTTAATCCGATGTCTGTAGCTCCAGATATTTGTGATTTAATGGACAAAGGTCCAACTGTCCAGACCTTGCGAACTCTAATTTAAAACTTTGGGTTAAAGCCTTGTTTAATGTCTTAATTGGGCTGATTAGTGGGCTCAGGAGATCATAATCAGAAGATTAAGAGGAAGCTTAGTGGGCCAAGTGTGTTTGGATTGCAAAAGAGGGAGCTATGGTTATGAAAACCCTAGCCACACTAACAAAAGGGGGGAAATCCTATTTTTTTTTCCCTACTGTGCAAAACAGAAAACAAAACACGTGAAACACCAAACACTACAGAGAGCCATCATCACCATCTCCTCACCATCACCGGCTGCCACCCCAGCACCCACCCAACCACCGCCGGCCGCCGCCAGCAAGAGAGGAGGAGGGAGCGACTGCGAGAGAGAGTGCGACGCGAGCGAGAGAGGGAAAGGAAGAGGAACGCGTGGAGAGAACATTGGACAGCAAGGGGAGTCGACCTTCTGAACCTTACTTCCTCTATATTCAGATCACCCTCAAGGTAAGGGCTGGTCTAGGATGGGTAGCTTCATTAGGAAATTGTTTGCCATGACTTGATATGAAAGGTTTGTGTTGGGGGGTTTTGCATGAGGGTTGGATATTGGGATTAACTTGCTGGATTCTTCTTACGATCATGTTCTTACTGGATTTGCCATGAGCCATATGTTATTCCATATGCTATTCGTGCTTTAGTTCTTGATGCTTTGTGAAGATCCCATGCAATACTTGCTAAGTTTGACATGAAACTTAATTGTCCAACATGATGTTTGAGATGTGTTAGGTTCTGAAATCTTTTCTATGGATGATTCCACATGATTATAAAATGTTTTAGTTGCTGGAAAATGGCTTTGAAACCTTGTACTTGCATCTCCAAAATTTTAACTTAGGGCAGAAGTGACCCTGCCAGTTTTCTGCACTGGACAGCGCACTTCATGGCCCGATATCACCTATTTCCGGTCTTCAGATGAAAACGTGGTAAACTAGAAAATTGTGGGATTTTGAATTAGCTTTCCAGACATGTGTATTGCGAAAATTTTGGTTGAGAAACGAGCTCTGTAGTTCGATTTTAGTAAGCGCTGTTCCTGCTGTATTTTTAAAAAAAATGGCCGAGACTCTTTTAAGGGTTTTGGTGAAATTCTTTCTTCCGATTTATGCACAAGTTCACATGATGCTATGATTAATGGAATTGCTATGAGTTATGTGTTGAGATGCATGAGATTTATATTCATGATATTTCTTAAGTAAATTATTGTGTTTATTAATTAATTGAATAAGGGGTCGCTCACCTAGCCGTAATTCCCTTTATTCATTGGGAAAGTGATATTGTGCTAACATAGTTGAGACAAGATTTAATAAGACTCTAGGATAACCATAGAGCCAAACTTTAAAGAGAATGAGACATAACTCGCATGCAAGTGTAATTTTAATAATGAGATTTGAGATGGACATAGGTCTAGAGCGGACTATGGGCCATGAGAACGATGGTACCTTGCACGCGAGGGAGATTTTCTTGAGAACTGTGCCTCTGCGGACGCACGTGATGTATTTTGTGGATACTGTGGATCCACGTGATTGAGGTCTTGGGACGGTGAGTCCCCCTCTGAGAATTGTGCCTCTGCGGACGCACGTGATTGGCCAAGGAGTTTTGGTGGGTTGTGTGATGTGAGGATGCGCTAGTCTAACTGACTAATTGTCATAAAACTTAATTTCATAAGCGAATGATTATTGTGCTTTATGATATGTTTATGATTATCTTGTTTGCGACCTGACCCTTGCGCTACTTGTTTATTTGTTATTTGTGGGGGGGGGGGTAGATGGTCGTGAAGATAACGGCGACGACCCATTCTTGGGAGCTAATACTCCGTGACGAGCCATTATCGGATGACGACTACACTCCTGATGAAGAGGAAGAAAAAGATAAAGAGGAAGAGGCCAAGGAATAGGTTTGGGTTGAGAGACATCCATTTTCTCTTTGGGTTGAGAGTACCGAGTTCGGGAAGCATTGAACAATTATTTTGCTTTCATTTGGATAAATAAAGTTGATGTAATTTACTTTGGTTTTAGATGTATATTTCATACTTATTTTATTTAATTCAAAAGTTTTGGGATGATGTTTACTTCCGCGAGATTTGTAAAGGTTAATCTTTCAAGAGTTTCGCAATTAATGAACCTTTGTCATGAATCAAAGATTAATAATTGAACGACGAAAATTCTTTGCGAAAATTGGATTAATTGGTTACTGTGTGACACTCGAGAAATCGGGGCGTTACATTGTGGTATCAGAGCTCCGGTTGAGAAACCAGAGCACTAAGGGTTTTTGGCTTACGAGTTTCCGAACTCGTTGATGTTTTGTTTTTGATAATGTTTTCAAAGCTTCGCGGTGAGATTGGGTAGACTTGTTTGCTAAGATGTTTGCTTGACTGTGAGATTGTCTGAAATTAGTATCATTGCCGTGATACTTGACTTAGATTATTTGATTCGGGTGCTACGCACTCATTCATTGCGGAGGATTGTGCGAAGAGATTGGGGTTACTGACTGCTGACCTACCCTTCGATCTGGTGGTGACAACCCCTGCCGCCGATCGATTAGTTACACGCACGACATGCTTGCAATGTCCGTTGATTTAGGAGGATCGGAAGTTCTTTGCGAACCTCGTCTGTTTAGGGCTCAAGGAGCTGGATGTGATTTTGGGAATGGATTGGTTAGCGCAATATCACGTGCTCTTAGATTGTGCTAACAAGGCTGTAGTATTCCCAGATCCCGGCGTTACAGATTACTTAAATTCGTACAACTTGGGGAAGGGTTCACCGGCGTATGTGAACTCTATCGTTGCCGAGGCGAAACACGATGGTGATGTGCGCAATACCTTGGTGGTACAGGAGTATGACGATGTGTTCCCAGAAGATGTACCCGGTTTGCCACCAGTCAGAGAGACAGAGTTCTCTATTGACATTGTGCCCGGTACTGGACCAATATCAATGGCACCTTATCGTATGGCCCCAGCTGAGTTGGCAGAATTGGCAAAGCAGTTGGATGATTTATCCTCAAAGGGATTCATTCGACCTAGTGTATCGCCATGGGGTGCACCTGTGCTATTGGTAAAGAAGAAGGATGGGAAGTCCAGATTGTGTGTAGATTACCGACAGCTGAATAAGGTGACAGTGAAGAACCGTTATCCGATGCCTCGGATAGACGACCTAATGGATCAACTTCGAGGAGCGGTGATTTTCTCGAAGATAGATCTAAAGTCAGGATACCATCAGATTCGAGTCAAGGAATCTGACATCCAGAAGACATCGTTCAGAACTCGATACGGGCATTATGTGTACCTGGTGATGCCGTTCGGAGTTACTAATGCACCCGCAGTGTTTATGGACTACATGAACAGAGTGTTCAGACCATTTCTGGACAAGTTCGTGGTAGTGTTCATTGATGACATTTTGATCTACTCGAAGAGTAGAGAGGAGCATGAAGGGCATTTGCGTCAGGTGTTGGGCGTATTGCGGGAGAAGCAGCTGTATGCTAATGGCTCAAAGTGTGAGTTCTGGATGGAAGAGGTGAAATTATTGGGTCATGTCATATCTAGTCAGGGTGTGGCTGTAGACCCTAGCAAGATCGAGACGATTCTGTCATGGGAGCAACCCAAGACAGCAGGTGACATCAGGAGTTTTGTTGGACTCGCTGGCTATTATAGGAGATTCGTCAAGGACTACGCAAAGTTGACTTCTCCGTTGACTCAGTTGACAAAGAAGAATCAACCTTTTGCGTGGACGGAGAAATGTGAGGCTAGTTTTCAGGAGTTGAAGAAGCGATTGACTACCGCTCCCATACTAGCTTTACCCAAAGAAGGAGAACCTTATGATGTGTATTGTGATGCGTCACACAACGGGTTGGGATGCGTGATGATGCAGGACAAGAAGGCAATTGCCTATGCTTCAAGGCAGTTGAAGACTCATGAGAAGAACTACCCCACGCACGATTTGGAGTTAGCTGCTATAGTTTATGCTCTCAAGATTTGGAGACACTATCTCTATGGCAGTACGTTCACGATCTACAGTGATCATAAGAGCTTGAAGTACTTATTTTATCAAAAGGATCTGAACATGAGACAGCGAAGGTGGATGGAATTCCTACAAGACTATGAGTTCGCTCTACAGTATCATCCGGGGAAAAGTAATGTTGTAGCCGACGCTCTCAGTCGGAAGGCTATACATGTGTCCTCAATGATGGTCAAGGAGTTAGAACTGTTGGAGGATTTTCGAGACCTGAGCTTGGACGTTAAGCTCGCACCAGGAAGATTGAGTTTTGGAATGGTGACGGTGTCAAGTGGACTTTTGGAAGAGATAAAGTTTAGACAAGAGACTGATGAAGGGATAGCTGAGTGGCGAAACCTTGTGGCTCAAGGAAAAGCACCAGAATTTTCTATTGGAAACGACAACATTTTACGTTGCAAGGGACGGATTTGTGTGCCTAACGATGCAGAAATGAGGAAACTGATCTTGGATGAAGGGCACAAGAGTAGATTGAGTATCCATCCTGGAATGAACAAGATGTATCAGGATTTGAAACCTCACTTCTGGTGGCCTGGGATGAAGAAACAAGTCGCTGAGTATGTCTCTACATGCTTGACTTGTCAAAAGGCGAAAGTAGAGCATCAGAAACCTGCAGGGAAGCTGCAACCGTTAGATGTTCCAGAGTGGAAATGGGACAGTATTTCCATGGATTTTGTGACAGCTCTACCTTTAACTCGACGGAGATTCGATGCAATTTGGGTTGTTGTTGATCGTTTGACAAAGACCGCTCATTTTATCCCGATCAACCTGAAGTACAAGGTGGAGAAATTGGCGGAGATTTATGTGGTCGAGGTTGTGCGTCTGCATGGTGTGCCGACCAGCATCGTGTCAGATAGAGATCCGAGGTTTACCTCTCACTTTTGGGGAGCTTTGCAGCAGGCCCTCGGAACTAAATTGAGATTGAGCTCTGCCTACCATCCGCAAACCGATGGACAGACAGAGAGGACAATCCAGTCGCTGGAAGATTTGCTAAGGGCTTGCGTGTTGGACCACAAAGGCAGTTGGGATGAGATGTTGCCATTGATCGAATTCACCTACAACAATAGCTTCCATGCGAGCATAGGTATGGCACCTTACGAAGCTTTGTACGGTCGGAGGTGTCGTACGCCTTTGTGCTGGCATCAAGATGGAGAAAACTTGGTGATTGGCCCGGAATTGGTACAACAGACCATCGAGGAGGTCAGGCGAATTCAAGAGAAGATGAGGACCGCGCAGAGTCGCCAAAAGAGTTACGCCGACAACCGGCGGAAGGAGCTAGAGTTTCAAGCCGGAGACCATGTCTTCTTGCGGGTTACCCCGATGACAGGTGTCGGAAGGGCAATCAAGTCCAAGAAGCTTACTCCGAAGTTTATTGGGCCGTACCAGATTACGGAGCGAGTGGGACCGGTGGCGTATAGGATCGCCTTACCACCGTTCCTATCCAACATCCACGATGTTCTTCATGTGTCGCAATTGCGGAAGTACATGGCGGATGATTCGCATGTGATTGCGCCAGACGATATTCAGTTGAAGGATGATCTGACGATAGAGATGCCACCCATCAAGATCGTCGACCGAAGCATAAAGAGCCTGAGGAACAAGGAGGTGCCTTTAGTGAAGGTCGTATGGAATCAAGCGACCGGCGACACAACTTGGGAGTTAGAGGATAAGATGCGGGGGTCACATCCCGATTTATTTGTAAACCCTTAAGTTTCGAGGGCGAAACTATTTTAAGGGGGGTGGTATTTTAAGGGCGAAAGATTTGCATGATATTTGAGTAAAGTTGTAGTTGATGCCAGATCGTAGTGGACGTTTTGATGAGTGAAAATGTGACAATTTTTTTTCCTGTGTGATTGTCTCACCTTGCGAGGTGATATTGATCGGTTGTTGGTAGAATCATATTGTTACATCCTAGATTGCTAATCTTAATTGTTGTTTAGTTTGATGATTTTTAATGCTTTGATTCACATCATAATCTCTTGCTATGACTTTTTTGTTTGCTTATTTTGTTTCAGTAGTTAACCCTTTATGTTTTCTACTTGTTGTTTGGGCGCTTAACACCAATTTAGAGGATGAAGAACTATTCGATGATCGAGCGTAGAATCGACAAGAAGCTTGAAGCGATGAAGATGGAGATCTATGACTTCTTCTTTGATGCAAAGGCTACGAAGAAACCTTAGTTTATCTTCTTGTTATCTACTCTTTTGAAATTTGGTTTGTTTTGGTTTTGTTGAAGCACATGGGTCCAAGATAACTATTTTGAATTGATACTATATTATTGGATATAAACTATTATTATTGTAACTAAGACAAGTCGTGTGTGAAATTTAAAATTGAATTATTTTCTCCAGCGAGACGATGGATTGAGGTTTCAAATATTATATCACCATTCTCAAAAACAAATCTGAGCACTTAGTCCCTTGACTTGTTGAGTTACTAATGTGATCCATGATTGAGAAATTGGGGCATTACAAACGCCATCTATGAGGGAATGGGCCAACGTAGTGTCCGCCACAAACGCTCAGTTGAGATGGGTAAAACATAGTCATCGAAGCGAGTCTCCTTAATCTGTCTGAAATATGATAGACAATGGGTATGACAATAATATCAGGCAACCCTCTATCCAATATCAATTATTCTTAACTTGGTCGACCCTGATGGCCAGATTGTCCTCCATGGGTCGCTCGCCTCTCTCGTTGTCGACTAGAAGAAACATATAAGAGAACACACACGAGCAAGAAGAGAGTGCAAGGTTCAACTTCTTTTTCCACTGAGTCGACATAGGACGTGCGCAAACACAAACAAGCATACAATGACATAGTTACTCATCACACAACTCAAACATAACGAGTCAACGTCGTTGTTAACATTTGGTGAATCCTAAGAGTCACTAGTGTTAGCGTGTGCCATATACTCAATGCAGTCTCAAAATGATCCAAATAAAAGAATGCCCACTCCATACAAGGCAGACGTGACATACACACGGAAACCTAGTCCGTTAGCCCGAAGCTAATGACCTACCATTGATGCCACTTCTGATCAACTCTCTCCTAGTCGTCAGAGATTGAATCTCAAATGAAAACACATTGAGTCCTCGATCCACCAGGAGCCTGTCCACTAGCAACTCCGAGATTTTTCTCCAATGCAATGATATTCTCCATGATTAGTCAAATAAACGATGTGACATTCATAACGTACAAGTTTAGTCTTAAAAGACACACTCTTCTCATGAGTGGTCGGGATCACCAACTCATTTGTATCTAAAGCTACTTGTCGCAACGACTACTTCTCAGTCAACTTCCACATTCGATAATATAATTAAGCATGGAAGTACAACATATAGCTCATATGATTATCACAATCATCATCATGTGATTCACAACATCAATAGCATGCAATCATAGCAACAATCTCATATATGTAGTCATGGCTCAACAGCCATATACTCAACTCAATCAAACGTAGCTCATGTATATTCATATACCACAGGGTCATATATCATATCATAATCTCAACATAAGATCACACTAGTCTTACGCTTAGCATCGTCAAATCAATTCAAGATTCATACAAACTAACAAACAATTTGCACGCTAAAGTCTAGAGACTCGAAGTGCCCTTACCTTAAACGCTTTCTTTCCTTACTTTAGCTTCCACAACCAAGCTCTAATCCTATTCAAGCACACATTCAAGATGAGGTGAGGAAGGCTACCACCTGTTTGTTTTCGGGTTATGTGCTTTCTTTTGGGACAACGTTATTTGCTGCGAAGGGGTGAGTGAATGGGGGAGCGAGGTTGCAAGGACGATGAGGTGAGGAAGGGCGCATGTTGCAAGATGGAGGTTGAGGAAGATGAAGATTAAGGGTTTCAAGTTGAGGATTATGAATATTTTTTGAGATTTTTTTTAGAGAGATGATTGATTTGGTATTTTTTAATGTAAATGTTATTAATATTATTGTTTTAATAAGTATTAATAAAAATAAAAACATTTTACCTAGTGGTAACCTATAATAAAGGGTCAAAAGGGACTTGTGTAGAGTTGCACAGATATTTGCTTGCGCATATTATAGGCCCCCTGTAGTACCTATAGTACAATATTATTGAAGATTTTAGAGTGTTAACACAATGCTGAGCGCATGGATTAAGGAAAAAAACACTACATCATTACCTGCCCTGTTCGGGGCGGTTGTGGTTTTTAGTTTCCAAATCTCATTTTTAAAACAAATCGTCTTCGGATGAAATGGTTTTGAATTGTGTTTTAACGTTAACACATTTTTGAAACGGTTTTATGGCAATTCACAAAACCACAAAAATACGTTTCTTGTTATTGGTTTTAAGTTTTATTAGATTCAATATTTTCATAGCTGCTTGCTCGATCACACCTTCACAAATGCGAGGCTCAATTATGGAGATTTCGTTCTTTCCTTTCTCCAATTTGGATCATACAGTTTGGATCTGTGGCGGCCTGGCGGGGGCGAGAGACGACGTCCGACGCATGAATTGGATATGGTGGCTTTTTGTTAACCGCTGATTGGGTAGATATGTAGGGGTACGATGGTGATTGTGACCGTGAGTGGAAGAATCTAACACCACTTCCTCACTGGTTCGGTGGTTCCATATATAGTCACTACAAGAAAACAAGGTCTTAGTGGCGGTTGAAAGTAGGACCGACGACGGTTAAAACCGCCGCTAAAAATTACTCCCGGCGGTTGGCATCCGCCAAGTTGAGCGTCGCGGACATATTTACCAGCGGTTGGGACAACCGCCACGCAATCTGCCGTTAAATAGTTTGCGGCGGTTAGAACCGTCGCCAAAAGAACTGGTTTAATGCTATTAACTGTTAGGATTAACGGCGGTTTGAACCGCCGCAAAAGAACTTGAATATTTAGTAGTTGAGGTCTCTCTACTATTTTATTTGTGGGGTTGATGGGTTTATGGGCTTCTCACATGTGGCAATGTTAAGCGCAGATGAGTCGTAAGGTAAGGATAGTGGTGAACTGGTGATTTTTTCACATTTTTATTTCACGGTGGACAAGTTTTTAAAAAATTGGAAACTATAAAATTTAAAAACAAAAAACAGTTAAAAATTTCAAAACTTAAAACTAACAACCACCCCGAACAGGGCCGCAAAAATATTGAGTTTATGAATCATATTTCTCATAAAATCTTCAACTCACACTTAATCATATCATATAGCATAACAGAAGGATTATGCTAGTGGCTCAAATGATTAGGCCGTGGGCATATTCTCCAAACGCAACTCGCTCATTGCGTTACTCAGCATCTCTCGTAGTTACAAGCCAAATAGTGAAAAATTAACAATGAAAAGTTCGAAAGGAAAAAAAAAAAAAAGAATAAACAGGTAAAGAGCAACTGAAGAAGCAACATGGGGGAGAATAAGGCAGAGCCATTTTCTTAACTTTTCATTAAACTAATGAAAAGCTATGCTCCACTTAGCTTAAGTTGCATGAAGTTGATCCTTTTTTATATTTTGTGAGTCTCCAATCATGCATGGGTCCTTTATGTAAATAATTCCCTTTAGAATAAAGAATTTCGTAGTGGGAATTTCCTTTTAGGGTCATTTAGTTTACTTTGCTATCCATAAAATCCCTACTGCACAAAGGTATACCTTTAAATCCCATAGCTCAAACCTGAAAGTGAAACCTCCAAAACTAAACTTTTTTTATTATTTCTCTAGAGAAATAGAGATACAAAGAAAAGTTAAGCTGGCTTGGTGGGATAATTACTGTTGGTCATGGAATTTAGTTAAGGGACTATTGGTTCAAATAAATCATTTTTTATAAGAGTTTTAAAGTACATGCCACCTTATCCCTTCTTATGCGCAAGAAATGGAGCTATCGTGGCCTTCAAATGTTAATGAATTGGTAGGAGTATCGTGGCCTCTATCAGTGCAAATGATTTACTAGAAGTTGTAACCACCTGTATTTTTTATTCAGTTTCATTACTTGATGTTAACAATAATAAAAAAAGGTTAAAGTTTACACTGATAGGTTAATCTTGCGTCATTACGGGGCACGTAATGGGTCTTATGATTCTATATTACATAAGATGGCATAATTGGATAACTTTTAATCTTTGATGTGTTAATGTGTTCACATATTTTTTATTTAGTGCAACCTCCATTAATATTCAGTATTTACGGGTACTTCTCATTCTAAATTTTCACGAACGGGAAACGCTATAATCTATTTATCGGCACTAAATAGGGAACATATAGCAAACTACATCAACTAAAATTAGTTGATTTCGACTGTCTAATATAACATCCGATTTTTGTTAATTAAGTTATAAGGTGCTAATGGGATCATCTGTTAGCTAATGGATTGACTAATGATCATTTGTTAGCCAACAGATAGCTACCAATAAGTTGTTAGTCGATGGGTTGTCTTCTAATTAGTCGTCAGCTGATGAATTGGCTGATAATCACTTGATTTATACTTTCTGAATTAGACGGTTGCCTTTGTCTTTTAGGTAGCTCTCATCTTATGAGCGACGACTAATTACTCGTTAGTCGTTTAAGCGACTGCTAATCAATTATTTATAAACTTCAGAATTGGTTAGATAATTTGGTATTGAAATGTGGAGGGTTATTAGCCTAAATTTGTTACTTGAGTAAAATTCATTGATCACGTGCTAAAAGAGATAATGCAGTTTTTATTAATAACAGTAAATCCTTGCTTTTAAAGAATGAAAATTCCAATAGATATTGAGAGTTTTACTAGAATGAATTAATCTATAAGTGATATTTTCGTTCAATATTTGAAGAGAAAGTCAGAATGAGACAACTTTCCAAAAATATTGGAGTTTCATGTAAAATGGAGATAGTGGAGCCAGTTGATCAACTTGGGAAAAGAAACTCACCAGCCGATAATGATGGTTTTTGAAGGATGTGATAGGATGTCATGATCCTAAATGTTTGTATACGTGCTTAGTTCGAAGAGAATGTGGTAGGCTCATGGAAGACCAATAAGTGTTGTAATCAGGTGTGATTTGCCTCTATAAATAGTTGTTTGAGGCTCATTTTGAACACACAACTCAAACAATCAATACAATCTACAAATTTTCGGCATTTACTTTTGTCATTTACTTTTCTACCTTTAAGCTTTTAGCACTTTACTTTATTTTATATTTCTTTATCGCATTTTAGCCTTATTTTCAGTCGTTAAGTCTTTATGTATCCATTTTAGCCGCTCCCCTTAGTTAATTAAACCTACTTCGTGTTCAACCCCTCAATGGGAATCACTAAGAGCTTTTTGAAGTTCCTTAGGAACCTACATTGAGAAATAAAGTACATTCTTCAAGTAGTCTCTTGATTAGATAATTGATAAGTTGGTTTTCACCAATCGTCTCACACTGCTACCTTAGACCTAATGCTATTTAAACTTTAACACCCCGATTTTTCAGGGAATTACTTAGTGACCAAAAGCGAAAATAACTATTCTAAAACATTACCTTTCATAAAACACAAGTATTTTTTTAATAAAAACTTAAAGATAATTAATCATGCATAAATAAGTCAAATGAAAATATGTACATATAATCGAAGGGGCCACATTGTTTAAAAGACATGTGGCCCCACAGACTCAAATAAAACGGCGGGTACCAACGTCACACAAAAGGATAGCACGCCACACAAGAAAAAACTTTGTAAGCAACGCACTTCCCATCATCCCACTCAGGAGATTCCACAGTGAAGAATAATATTGCACTATACCCATCCAAGCCTGCAAAATACAAAATAAGCGAGAAGACTCTACAATACCAAGCTACCCACGACCACCCACCGACGTCAAAGGTCTACTGTGAAGGCTCTTCCTCCAGATCCTCTAGCCTCTAGCTCCATGTGGTCAACAAGTCCTGGTCCAACATCCACTATGAAGATGAAACCATTCAGAGGACCCTCCGGGTCGAGATCTACCAATGAAACCGAGAGATTTACATGCTCCCGACAAATGACCTCCTCCTCCACAACGATAGGGTGTAGAACGTGATACTGAACATATGAGGGAGGAAGGATCGTCTCTTTCATCTTAGGAGAAGAAGTGACAATATCCTTTGAAGCCGAAGAGTAACTAGAAGTCGTGGCAGAACTCGTAACCAACAGATTCGCCTCAAGGACCACAAGAGCCATCCATAGGGAAGGGGCCAATGCAGTGTCCTCCACGCACACTTAGTAGAGATGGGTATATCGTAGTCATCAAAGAAAGTATCCTCAATCTGTCTAAAGTATGACAGACAATGGGTATGACAACATGCAACAATAGTCCCATGCATCTCTAGAATCGACATCAATCAGCTCAAACTCAGTCGACCCCGATGGCCAGACCGCTCTCCATTGGTCACTCATCCCGCTCGTCATCCCTTAGGAGAAACATCCAAGAAAACATACACGACCAAGAAGAGAGTGCAAAGGTCAATACTTCTTTTTCCACTAAGTCAACATAGGACGTGGGCAAACACAAACAGGCTGACGAACGCACTGTCACGGGTGCGTGCCAAAGTATTCTGCTTTGAATGCAGTACAAGGTGTTGAACACCAGGATCGATCTCACAAGGACTCGGTGAAGTATTAATTGATAATAGAGTAAAACAAAGCAATTAAAAAGGGGGTTTGATTTATTTGATTGTAAAGTAACAAACAGAACTTAAAAGAGATTTAATTCAGGTAAAAGAAAGTGTTAGTCCTCGGATTATAACATTCAAGTGCAACAAACCTTCATCGGTTACAAAAGATTAATTCTTCCTCATTGTTTCCCTAATTCGTGAGAGTTGATTAACTAAGCGAAAATCAATTCTCAGTTTCCTAAACTAAGAGATTAAGAAACAGTTACGAACTAACATGAACTAAGCGAACATGCATCAACTCTTATTTCTAAAACTACGGAATTAAGCAAACCTTAGATCAGAAATAGAGATGAAGAGAATTAATAAAGAAGGAATTTGCATTAAGAACAGAACCTCAAGTTTGCAAACACGAGAATATTAAAAATCCTAAGACTAACTAGGGAGTTTAGCAACTCATATTAGAAAAAAGGGAAAGATATGAGAGAGGAGGAGGTGCGGTGGTGTAATGGTGAGGTGGTTTAGTGGTGAGGTCTAACAAAAACCTAAGCTCACTTATTTATTCTAATAAATAAACTTGTTCATCAAGTAACAATCCTTGTTAGCTAAATCTTTTCTAAATCTTCACAAAATCGGGCCCACATAAAGGAGTAATCTGCTGAACACTCAGGCATTCGCGGGTCCTACGAGAAGTCTGAATCTTCAACTGAGGTAAACATGAGAGTTGTAGATCTTTAAGTCAGCTTCGCGGGCCTTCAATCGGATCCTAATTCGGAGTTCTGTAGCCCACGATATGATCATTTTAGTGCAGACTGTTCCAAACTCGCAGGATTAGCGACAGCAACTTTGAAAGGAAATTCTGATCATGTTAGAAGCTTTTTATCGAATTGTGCTAAACATGAAAAGGGATTTGAGTTAGCTTTCCAACGACATATTATTCGCCTTATTTGGATATTTGTAGCTCCAGATTCAACCTGTTCTAGCAAAACAGTCACAGAAACTAAAAGTGTAGAATTAAGCACTTTTCCATGAATAATCCAAATAAGCACTAATGGTCAAAATATGGCTAAGTCATAAAAATTAAGCACAAAAATGTATATAATGAAGCTTAGAATGACACACGTAAAGTGTATCAATTATGCACTTAACAAATACCCCCACACTTAACCTTTTGCATTCCTGGGCAAAACTTAATTTCAAAGAAGAATCAGAAAATCACTTATAACAAGTACTTCCTAAAACATAAAAACTGAGCTCACACTTATCTTTGAGAGGTAGAAATTCAGATTTATGAGCAAGAAAACAACCACTTCATTTTCCACAAAGATTAGACAAATTAGATTCCATCACCTACATTCCAAGCCAACAAGAAATTGCAAATTGAACTTCAAAGTTGGATGCAAGTGTTATACTCTCTACTCTTAACTGTTTGGGCTTGTGTTTAATCATGCTTAAGCAACTCTCATCATCTCATGAAAACATGCATCTATCATAGGCTTGACAAGATTCTAACTCACCTATTAAATTGAACAAATGCATACAAAGATCAAAGGACTTTTGAAGGTTGTAATGAGGCTAAGGTCAAGGAAGGATTTATGAAAGATATTTAGAGTTAAAACCTTAGGAAAAATAAGAGCAATGGGGAAAAATTCAAATTAAACTTACTCACAACCCCAAGAATTAACACATTCTTCATTTTACAACTTCATTTTTTCAACTTCCACTTCCTTTTCTTTCTTTAGTACCTTCCTTCACTTTGTAACTTCTCTTTTTTCTTTCTTTTTCTTTTTTGACATTTGCATATTTTTCCTTTTTTTTTTCTTTCAACTTCTTTTCCGCTTGCTTACAATTTATCCTCAAGGAAGGCACCTCTTTTGAGCATATTAGACCATGCATTCAAATAAATCACCCCCGCACTTGTTGAATACTCATTCCCAAGTCAATTCCAAAGCTCTTACATTTCCCAAGGTAAGGTATCATCATTGTTTTTCACTTAGGCTTGTAATGAGCTACAAAAGAATAGAGATATTAGGCTCAAAGGGGTTAAAACAAAGGTTAAAACATGCAAGGTCAGCTTTTTAGCCCAATAGCTTATTGAAAAAGAATGCCTTATCACTTCAATGTATACACATGAACAACAATTTCAGTCAGAATCAAGTCAAGTTCTGCAGTGCATATAAACATGAGGAAATCACACAAGAAAGAAGAGAATCATGGAAAGACATTACCATTCAAGTGTTTGGTCTAAAATCTCACAAGGTAGTCTCACATGGAAAGCATATAACACAATGAATCCAACAAATCAGTTCTCAATGCAAATCATGATGAACTCAAAATGCAAGCAACTTCATCCAAAAAGAGACTTGAAACTTAGCAGAAAAGTGGTTATATTACTCACAAACTCAGCATCTCTAAAACTCATTGAAAAAGTGTGAACTATTTTATTGAAAACAATAAAAACAAAGCAAATAAATTGAAATTGCAAACTATCCTAACTGAGGTTCTACTACTCCTAAATAAGATTCCCACCCCCACACTTAAATCACACATTGTCCACAATGTGAGGCACAAATCATCAAATTAATTAGACAAGTGTAATAAAAGAGAAAGGTTAGGAAAAACCAGGGATCAAGGGAGCTGGCGAGGCATGAGACCTGGTAATGCTCTGAAAATGCTATCACCTGGGTCCGGTGGAGGCCTTGCATTAAGAGGAAGCTCATAGTCTTGAGGCACAACAGCAACAATCCACAAGTCAGGTGGCTTTGGAGGGATCTCATCTGCAACAATCTTAACAAACCCAAACTGTTTTCTAGCACCTTCAGCATGACTCATGACAATGTTCAGTTTGAGTGAAAACGTTTTTCAAGCATGTGTCCAACCTGAAATAAGAGTAAATGAAAAATTAGTACATTCCACAATCAACTCTTTGTCTGGAGGTTTCGGTAGAGGTTTCAAAAAGTATTCCTCCATTGAGGTTGGCTCCTTGCAATCAACGGACTCCCCAATAAGCACGACTTTTTCAAAAATATCTAGATTAATTAAAAGCGGCTTATGTGGAAAAATTGATAATTTAGATCCACGTTCTACATCCATCTTTTTAACTTCATCCACTGCAAAACACTTCTTGAAATCATCCAACAACTTATTTTCTTCTTCACCATATGGGCCGGGCGGGTCATCATAAGTCCACTGACCCGCCCGGTAAGGCCAACACTAAGGTGATTAGGACGTAGACCCCAGCTTGAGGATGTGGGCCCGAGTTGTTTTGTCTTGTTATATTGTACACATGCATTTGTCTTATTCAACATAGGGATTTGGGCCCTATATGTAAGGCCCAAATCCATGAACATTCTAGATAAGGATCATTCCTACTATAAAAAGGGTGTCTTCACCTTGTACTAGGGATCTTTTTTAACCATTTATGAGATTATTTCCTTATTTACGTATTGCTTACTTCTTTTAGCTCTGCTAGGGTTTTTCAGAGGTACTTTGTTACCATTGTTATACCTTAGACAGGAACATTGGCGCCGTCTGTGACTCTTACTCAGTGATTGTTCTTCTGCTGACGTGAGAGGCAGCTTTCTTTTTCTGTTTTTCTTTGATGGAGACACGTTCTTGTGGTGGGCGAGCACCGCGACGTCGTGGTGGTGGCCGTCACAGTGGAGGCAGAAGCCAGGCACAAGCGCTTCAGCATGACGTGGAGGATGAGGCTTCCTCCGACGGGGCGTCGGTGGCGGTGCGATCTTACGCCACTACGACGCTGGACAACCCGGATCGGCCGGCTGCGCCGGTTAGGTCAGAACTAGATCTTAAGGCAAAGCTTCCCACTCCGGAGACGGAGGATCCCCATGTTGAAACGCCGGTGCAAGCTAAGGATCATACACTCGGAACCTCATCTGCGGAACTCAGGCAGGTGTTGGACACTATTCAGGCGGTTCAACGTCAGAATGAACATTTACAGGCTCAGGTGGAGTACCTTAATCAAATGCGCGACTTAAGGCGTGGGCAACGTGTGGATGCTGAGGATGTGGTGGATTTTCAGCCCTTTGCGCCCATAGTCGTAGCAGTTGAGATTCCAGAGCATTTGCAAACTCTGACTTTGGACATGTATGGGGGGGATACCGACCCAATTGATCATTTATGGTATTTTAATACTAAAATGGTCATTGGAGGGGCGACCGATGCTGTGAAATGCAGATTGTTGCCTTCAACATTTAAGGGCGTGACCATGACTTGGTTTCTTAAACAGCCTCCATATTCCCTCTCCAACTTCACTGATTTGTCAACTAAGTTTCTAACACAATTCTCGGCCAATCAAGCACAAAAGGCGACCCCAGCTGATCTGTTCAATATTCGCCAACATGCGGGCGAGCGTAATAAAACCTACATGTCTCGATTTAGTAGAGTTTAAGTGCAGTTAGAGGACGCCAATCCGGATGTGTGTGTGGCGGCCTTCAAAAATGGGCTCAGATGCGGCTCATTGAACAAAGATTTAACTAGACGGCCTGCCAAAGATATGATGGATTTGCGTGCACGGGTACAAGAGTTTATCTTGGTTGAACAGGATGAGCAAACTAAAAAGGATAGGGACGACTGGCGAGCTCAACCGGACGTTTCATCAGAAAAAGGTCGCGCTCCTAAAGACCAACGACCCGCTCAGACACCGCGCCAGCCAAGGCCAGCGCCCTATCCAGCAGGGAGACAGGGGCCACAAAGTAACACATGGCATCGGAATAGTCAACCCGCTTCGGTGAATCCGGCGGCCCAAGGAGGACATGATCCCGCCCAAGGTCATCAAACCAAATTGAACGCCCCTCTCAGCACAATACTGCGAGCAGTAGGGCAAACTAATGTGGTTCAATACCCATGGCCACCCAGGCGATCACCTGCGAACGTGGACACAACAAAGTGGTGTGAATTCCATAAAGCCATGGGACACAATATAGATAATTGCTGGACTTTGCGCAAGGAGATTGAACGACTGATCAAAGCGGGGCATTTGTCCAATTTTGTCTCAGGAGACAATACACAGCTTGACGCAGTCAAAAATACGGGCTGTGATTTGTCAAAGGGAAAGGAGGTAGTTGAGGAGTTAGGAGTACCCGCCGGGTCTTGCTTGTCAATTGCAGGGGGATTTGGCGGCGGGCGCATATCTAGCAAGGGAAGGAAAAGATATGTTGAGGCAGTAAACTCGGTTCACCACGCTTACGAGGGGGAATGTTGGCTGAACCATACTCCAATTACTTTCTCGCCAAAGGATTTTGATCATGTGATTCCGCATGATAACGATCCAATAGTGGTGACCCTGCGCGTAAATAACTATGTTACCAAGAAAGTTTTTCTAGACCAAGGCAGTTCTGCTAACATCATATATGGTGATGCATTTGAAAGATTGGGCTTAAAGGAGTCAGACTTAAGGCCATATACGGGGTGTCTAGTGGGATTCACAGGAGATCGAGCCAAGGTCCGAGGCTATGTGGAATTGGACACTGCTTTTGGTGAGGGTGAATACGTGAAGAAATTTCAAGTAAAGTATTTGGTTCTTCCGTGTAAGGCGACGTATAATGTGCTTCTAGGGCGTGATACTTTGAACAAAATATGTGCGATAATTTCAACCGCCCATTTGACAGTGAAGTATCCAACTTGCAATGGAAAGGTGGGAATTTTGAGGGTGGATCAAGAGGCCGCCCGAGCCTGTTATGCACAAAGTCTGGAACTTTATGGTAAGAAGGCAGCCAAGGAATCACATCGCGTCACGGAAATTTTTCCACATGAGAATTTCAATTTGGATCCTCGTGATGATTCGGAGGAGTTAAGACCTCAGCCGGCGGAATAAACCAAATCTGTTTACTTATCTGGACGTGCTTTGAAAATTGGAAGCACCTTGTCAAAGGAACAAGATGACCGATTGGTCGAACTACTCAAAAACAATTTGGATTTATTCGCATGGACAATTAAGGATGTTCCAGGCATTGATCCCAACGTTATATCCCATCACTTGTCAATCCAGCAAGGGGTAAAACCTGTTGTACAAGCTCGTAGGCGGATGGGCGAAGAAAAGGACAAGGCAGTACAAATAGAAACTCAAAAGTTACTTGAAGGAAAGTTCATTAGAGAAGTTCAATATCCAACATGGTTGGCAAATGTTGTTATGGTGCGAAAGGCTAATGGGAAATGGAGAATGTGTACAGATTACACAAGTCTAAACAAAGTTTGCCCAAAGGATTCTTATCCACTCCCAAATGTGGACAAGTTGGTAGATGGGGCGTCCGGGAATGAAATGCTCAGTTTGATGGATGCATATTCCGGATACAACCAAATAATGACGTATCGCCCCGATGAGGAGAAAACGACGTTCATGACAAGTCAGGCGAACTATTGCTACAAGACGATGCCTTTCGGTTTGAAGAATGCGGGAGCGACCTATCAGCGATTGATGGACAAGGTTTTTGTAAGTCAAGTGGGAAGAAACATGGAAGTATATGTTGATGACATGATTGTTAAAACTGTTAAAGGGGGCGCCCATCATGAAGACTTGGCTGAGGCATTTGCACAGATCCGGAAATACAATATGAGGTTGAATCCAGAAAAATGCTCCTTTGGAATTTTAGGTGGCAAGTTTTTAGGATTCATGGTCACTTCAAGGGGGATCAAGGTTAATCCCGACAAATGCAAAGCTATTGTAAACATGAAAAGCCCGTCCAATATTCGCGAATTCCAGAGGTTAACAGGACGGTTGGCGGCCTTATCTCGCTTTTTGCCAAAAGCAGGTGATAGGGCAGCGCCATTTTTTGCGTGTTTAAAAAAGAATACAACTTTTCAGTGGACAGGGGCGTGCGAAGAGGCCTTCTAGCAGCTTAAGGAGTTATTGGCTTCACCACCTATGCTAGCTAAGCCTATGCCTGGGATTCCTTTAATTCTTTACTTGGCGGTCACTGAGGCGGCGGTTAGCACAGTTTTGCTTCAAGAAGAAAACAAGCACTATAAAATCATATACTTTGTTAGTCACACGCTGCAAGGGGCAGAAGTGCGTTATCAGAAAATAGAAAAGGCGGCTCTAGCAATACTAAAGACGGTCAGGCGACTTCGGCCATACTTTCAGAGCTTCCAAATAAAGGTCAAGACAGACATTCCCTTGAGGCAAGTTTTGCAAAAGCCTGATTTATCAGGGCGACTGGTTAGTTGGTCGGTCGAGCTGTTGGAATATGACATTAGCTATGAACCGAGAGGACAAGTCACGATTCAGAGTCTGATTGACTTTGTAGCGGAGTTAACACCCACGGAAGGTGACAAAGAAAATGCAGAATGGGTACTTTCGGTGGATGGTTCGTCCAATGAATCAGGAAGTGGGACAGGCGTGTCGATCGAAAGCCCGGACAAAATGCTGATTGAGCAATCACTTAAGTTTGGATTCAAGGCGAGCAATAATCAGTCCGAGTATGAAGTATTAATAGCTGGTTTGAGACTCGCCATTGAATTGGGAGTGCAAAAACTGTATATAAAGGGCGACTCTCAGTTGGTAGTGAAGCAAGTGCGCGGTGAATAACAAGTGAAGGATCCACAATTGTCCAAATACCTAGAAATTGTTCAAAGGCTTATGCAAGCGATCGGACATGTAAGGATCGAGCACATACCAAGAAGTCAAAACGAGCGTGCATATGCATTGGCTAAACTAGCAAGCACTGGGTGACTCGGAAACTACCAAACTGTAATACAAGAAGTCTTGCCCCATCCAAGCACAGACATGGTAGAGTTCAAAGTGGCGAAGGCTATAGGAAATGGGGAACCATCTTGGATGGATCCAATCATCGAATTCTTAAGTCAGCAACCACAAGATGAAAGCAAAAACACTAAAGAAAGAAGGCGAGAGGCTAGCTACTACACTTTGGTGGGTGGACAGCTGTATAGGCGGGGAATTATGTCTCCAATGCTTGAATGCGTGGATACCGCCAAATCTCAAGAGATAATGGATGAGGTTCATGAAGGAGTATGCTCAAGCCACATTGGGGGGCGGTCTTTGGCCGTAAAAGTCCTTAGGGCGGGATTCTATTGGCCAACCATCAAGAAAGACTGCCTGGAGTACGTGAAGAAGTGTTCAAAGTGTCAAGTTTTCGCCGATATACACAGGGCACCACCAGAGCAACTCACAACGATGACCGCCCCGTGGCCCTTCGCCATGTGGGGAACGAACATTTTGGGACCCTTTACAAAGGCAAAGGCTCAAATGAAGTTCATCGTGGTAGCAGTGGATTATTTCACCAAGTGGATAGAAGCAGAGGTACTCGCCACAATCACTGCTGCCAAGGTGCGAAACTTCTTGTGGAGGCGTGTTGTGTGCCGTTTTGGAGTCCCAATGGCATTAGTTATGGATAATGGCACTCAATTTACCAGCGCACTAACAAGGGACTTCTGTGCTGACCTTGGGATTGACATGCGATTCACTTCGGTTGAACACCCTCAGACGAACGGCCAGGCTGAGGCGGCAAACAAGGTCATATTAAACGGATTGAAGAAGAAGCTTGATGAGGCGAAAGGATGGTGGGCGGAGGAGTTGCCCGGTGTTTTGTGGGCGTACAATACCACGGTCCAAACCAGCACTGGAGAAACGTCGTATAGGCTAACCTATGGTTCAGACGCCATGTTACCCGTGGAGGTAGAAAATCAAAGCTGAAGGGTTGCAAACAGGAATGAGGAAGAAAACAATGATAAATTAATCGCAAACTTGATCATGCTCCCAGAATTGCAAAAGGAGGCACACTTGCGTACTGAAGCTGGAAAGATAAGGGTCGCCCGAAAGTACGCAACTAAGGTCGTCCCTCGATAAATGAAGGCAGACTTGGTGTTGCGTGAAAGGACGCTGACTTCAGGAAAGAACAAATTGACACCCAATTGGGAAGGCCCTTTTAGGGTTAAAGCTGAAGTGGGCGCGGGGGCGTACAAGCTGGAACAGTTGGATGGCGGGGCAGTGCGCCGCACGTGGAACGCCTCTAGTTTAAGGCAATACTATAGATAAGAAGAAGCAAGTCGCACTCTTTTTTCCTTGAAAAAGGTTTTTAATGAGGCGACCAATGAAAAGAAGGGGGGAAACTCTCATGTACGGGTCTATAAACCCTAATTTTTATTAACAGAAATGAAAAATGTTTTACAGTTTGATATTTGTCACAACTGACAAGATCTAACTCATAAACTTCGCTAAACAAATTTCCTATGGCGATGACCTATCATGACAAAAAACTTTCGCAATCAGAAAGTGTCATCACTGAGCAAACATAGCCTTGGCAATTCTAGTGGCCACTTGAAACCAAGCCCCGTCCGTAAAACGACTAAGGCCAGTAAAATGTGCCTAAGCCTTGGTTATCATACCAAGCATAAAAAAAAGACCGCCAAATGGCGAGTAAAGTCCCAGCAAACACGCTATAACGAAATTAAAATGATTACGAGCAAAACATGATTGAAAATCAAAAGGGAACAAGCCCCCGAATGTCATACGTCATTACAAAATAAAGGGCGGAGCCCGAAATCCAAATGAAAGCAACAAAAAGTCAAGTTACAAACATGGAAAATATTTTTTATCCTATACTTGATTATCTGCGTTCGCAGTGGGGACAATCTTTTCCACGCCCTCGCCCTGAGTCGTTTCGCACGCAGCAACTTTCTCCCCATCCTCGCCCTCATCCTCATCATCAGACTCTTGCATAAAAGGAAGGCTGCTCACTTCAGGATCAGGATCGCCTATAAATCTTCCATCCACGATCTTCTTCATGAAACCAAACATAGAAAAATCAAGTTTCGGATAAAGAATCCGAAGTTGCTCTTTGGCGCCGAGATGACCCAAGACATATTGGCGAGAACTCTTCACTAAAAGTGTCTCGTTAGTTTTTTGCAACTCAGCCTTCAGCTTATTAATTTCCTCTCCTTAACAAGATCCTCAGTCGCCCCCTGAAGCTGACGGCGGACGCCGGCCAAAGCATCTTCAGTTTGCTTCTTGGCAGTATCAGCGCGCTTGGCGGCGGTGTCCGACTCAGTTTTCAACTGAGCATAGGCCACTTTAGCATCCTCAAATTTTTGCTGGGCGCGAACCTTATCAGATTCAATATTCTTCAAATGAGGAAGGAGACCGGCGGCACAACTGGCAGCGGCGAGCGCTTGGTTCACTGCGAGAGTCACAACAGCTCGAACGCCCTTGGAGGCCACGTCATGCGGAATTTGAGTGTTAAAATTCCTTTCTATAAAGTTCAAGCCATTAAATTTGGGATCAAAGACGCTATAAAGAGCGCCAGTTTCGCTCCCAGGTACCGCGTCCCGAGATGATTGAGGGGGAGGGCTGGCGGCTGCTATCAGGTTGGCAAAAGCGCCAGGAGTGTGAATCGGGGATCGGGGGAATGTTGCTGGAGGACCTCCTGTCTTTTGAAGCCTTGGATAAAGGTATCATTCAATGTTGCTTGCTTGGGGTCACTCTTGGAGGAACCGCTAGGTTTTTGGCGTTTGGGGTCACGTTCGTCAACCAAGGGTGACTTATTCTTCCTGTCACTCTTCAAATCTTTCTTCTCGTTCTTCCTTTGCCCCTTAGCAGCGTCAACTTGACTGGCGATTAAGGCTTGCATGCTGTCAGCACTAACGCCGCCTTTGGTTTTTCCCATTTCAGCTGCAAACAAAAAAAAAAAAAAGGGGGGGGGGCTCAAGTTAGTAAGGGCGATTGAGGAAAGCTCATTACAAGGCATGCATAATGAATCCAGACTTACAAAAAAATCGCGGAAGTTTCTCATCTTTGGCGGCTTGAAGAAGGTCGGAACAAGAAATTTGCGGGAGGGTAAGGATGTAAAAGGCGACATGTCTCTCCTCCTTAGTCAACGCCTCAAGCACGACAGTGATGTCCCGCCGAGGGTTCACGGTCCAGTGTAGAGGAAACAAGGGGCGGTCTTTTTGGTCAAGAATGAGGTTTGGAATGTCGGGCGAATGAACGATCTTAAAAAACTTTTTTTGCCAATGTTTGAAGTTACTCTTCAAGGGTTTGAAAATGGCCATGTTAGGGCGGGCCGATAAAGGAACAAAAGACACGCAAGAAGGTTTGGCGATGCTAGTCTTATAAAAAAAGAAAAATAAAGGGTAAGTGGGGACAACGTTTAGCTGCTCACACAACAACTCAAAGCAACGGATGAAGCCCAAGGCGTTCGGTAGAAGCTGGCAGGGGGCGATATTTAGGAAAGTAAGCACATCACAAATGAAACTGGAAAAAGGAAGCTTCATGAAAAGCTCAGTAAAAATATACCCATGAAGATAGAACCAGGCGGGCTCTCCGTTGGCTCCATTAGGCTTAAGGGTTACGACTTCACTGTCATCGCAAGGGGCGACGTTCAGGGATAAGTCGTCATTATGGCCGGTTTCGGGGTTCGCCCTGGTGAAACCTCGGGCGTTAAGGCGGTTGTTGTTCAGTGCTTGAACACTGTTCCAAACGGAACGAAGGAGGCACTTGTCATCAATACACTTATCACTAGTGCGCCAACTTTCAGAAGTCGAGGGGTTATCGGTGGAAAGGTGAGAGGTTATAGAGGTCGTTCTTTCTTGGGCGGGCTCCGAGGAAGAGGGCGAGTTGTGGGACTCAGAATCAGAGTCAACCGTAATAACCTTTTGGTTATTGTCATCATCAGAAACAGGATCAAGAGAAAGAGAAGAACAAGATGGGTCTTTGGCAGACATTTTGGAGAAGCTTCAGGAAAGGGAGATGAATGGAAAAACAACAAGAAAAGTAAAGAGAAAAGAGAGGAACTGACCAAAGATAGGTGAAGTAATGGGAATGCAGCGAGCAATGGTGGTCGGAACACTGAAAGGTCACCGGAGTAGCAAGCGGCCGTCGAGAGCAGAGAACTTCAACAAAGACAAGGGTTGAAAGTAAGGAAAAGTAAAAGAGAATGAAAAATGAAGATTTGGGGTTTTATATAGGGAAGTCAAGTAAGGAGAGAGAAGGAAAGTGGAAAGGACGTGACCATTTTTGAACGTTTTCACAAATCGAGGCAATCCCTCGAATTCCGCGTGAAAAGACTGCGGCAGTTGAATGCTAATGATGGCAGTTTTTCGGTAACGATGCAAGGTTAGAAGAAACGGCACGAGTCAAACAGTTTGGGCGACCTGGCGTGAATTTCATAAGACAAGCAGACTCCAAAAGAAGTGAAGTCTCTTGTCTTGTGGGCTTGTGGGCTAGGTCAGATAAGGCGGGTCTACCGCGTGAAGGGCGGCAAGAACACTTCTACTTTGACTAAGACATTTCAGTTCTAGAAAAGATGGAGCTTCATGTCTTGTGGGCTTATGGGTCGGGCGGGTCATCATAAGTCCACTGACCCGCCCGGTAAGGCCAACACTAAGGTGATTAGGACGTAGACCCCAGCTTGAGGATGTGGGCCCGAGTTGTTTTATCTTGTTATATTGTACACATGCATTTGTCTTATTCAACATAGGGATTTGGGCCCTATATGTAAGGCCCAAATCCATGAACATTCTAGATAAGGATCATTCCTACTATAAAAAGGGTGTCTTCACCTTGTACTAGGGATCTTTTTTAACCATTTATGAGATTATTTCCTTATTTACGTATTGCTTACTTCTTTTAGCTCTGCTAGGGTTTTTCAGAGGTACTTTGTTACCATTGTTATACCTTAGACAGGAACACCATGATACATCTTCTCATTTTCATAAGTTCTTTGTGGAAGAGGGAGATGTATTTCTTGTTGGTTGGCTTCATCATTAGAATCAGCATCAGAAGCAACATCGACTTCAAACTCGTTAACATCACCAGAACCATCAGTGCTAGCATCAAGATGAGTATTAACACAAGGATTAACTTCATCATCAATCTCCGCATCAACTTCATGTTGCAATTTGTGGGCGCGTACAACCAGCAATGTGTTCAATGAGGTAGCCATATGTCCTAATTGGTTGGTTAAATTATGAATGGAGACCTCTTGATTTTGAATGAAAGATCTGGTTTCTTGAATGGACGATCTAGTTTCTTGCTGGAATTGCAGGTTCTGAATCGCAAACTGCTTCACCAATTCTTCCAACGACGACTCTTTAGATGGTGGTGTAGGGTTTGCTTGTTGATGGAATTCCTCTTGTGTATAGTAGCATTGTGGATCATAAAAAGGATATTGAAATTCCACTTGTGGATAGTAGCATGGTGGTGCATAAATAGGCTGCTGCAATTGCCCTTGTGGATGATAGCAAGGTGGGTCACACCAAATATTTTCAAAATTCTCTTGTGCATAACATTGAGGTGACTCAAACGGTTGTTGTTGGTTCTTGAGCAACATTTGTGTAACAGAAAATAGTAGCTTGTCGAGTCTGGCTTCTAGCTTATCAAGTTTAGCTTCCATCACTGAAAAAAAAACTCCACAACCTAATGATAAAAGACTAACGAAAAGAAAATATGTTAGTGAAAAACAAACGTTAAAAAAAAATTAAGGAAAAAAAAAACCTGTTACAAAAGCAAAAGGAAAAAGAGGGGAAAGAAAACAACGTTAGTAAAAAAAACAAGAAAGGAAAAAAAAAAATATTAATAATTCTGAACGTGATCTGAAACAATAGAAAAAAAATGTTAGTAAAAAAAAAACAAATCTAGTCATAATAAGAAGAAGAACAGAAAAAAAAAAGAAGAATAATGAAGGGAAAGAAGATAGAAAAGATAGCAAAATAAAATAAAAGAGAGAAAAGATAGAGAAAGAAAGAAGAGAGTGATATAATAATAGAGGATAGCAAAGAGAATTAAAAGATATGAGATAGGAATAAAAGATATGAGATAAATATAAAAGATATAAAAAAAAAACCTATAATCTAATAAGTAATTATAAAATCAAATTAAATCTACGTATAGCCAATGATAATTTTTTTTAATAAAAACGAAAATAAAATAGATTAAATAAAAAAAAAGAAAAAAAATACTCTAAAAACAATTAATAATCACCGAAGTCCCCGGCAACGACGCCAATTTGACGAACGCACTGTCGCGGGTGCGTGCCAAAGTATTCTGCTTTGAATGCAGTACAATGTGTTGAACACCAGGATCGATCTCACAAGGACTCGGTGAAGTATTAATTAATAATAGAGTAAAACAAAGCAATTAAAAAGGGGGTTTGATTTATTTGATGGTAAAGTAACAAACAGAACTTAAAAGAGATTTAATTCAGATAAAAGAAAGTGTTAGTCCTCGGATTATAACATTCAAGTGCAGCAAACCTTCATCGGTTACAAAAGATTAATTCTTCCTCATTGTTTCCCTAATTCGTGAGAGTTGATTAACTAAGCGAAAATCAATTCTCAGTTTCCTAAACTAAGCGATTAAGAAACAGTTACGAACTAACATGAACTAAGCGAACATGCATCAACTCTTATTTCTAAAACTACGGAATTAAGCAAACCTTAGATCAGAAATAGAGATGAAGAGAATTAATAAAGAAGGAATTTGCATTAAGAACAGAACCACAAGTTTGCAAAAACGAGAATATTAAAAATCCTAAGACTAACTAGGGAGTTTAGCAACTCATATTAGAAAAGAGGGAAAGATATGAGAGGGGAGGAGGTGAGGTGGTGTAATGGTGAGGTGGTTTGGTGGTGAGGTCTAACAAAAACCTAAACTCACTTATTTATACTAATAAATAAACTTGTTCATCAAGTAACAATCCTTGTTATCTAAATCTTTTCTAAATCTTCACAAAATCGGGTCCACATAAAGGAGTAATCTGCTGAACACTCAGGCATTCGCGGGTCTTACGAGAAGTCTGAATCTTCAATTGAGGTAAACATGAGAGTTGTAGATATTTAAGTCAGCTTCGCGGGCCTTCAACCGGATCCTAATTCGAAGTTCTGTAGCCCAAGATATGTTCATTTTAGTGCAGACTGTTCCAAACTCGCAGGATTAGCGACAGCAACTTTGAAAGGAAATTTTGATCATGTTAGAAGCTTTTTATCGAATTGTTCTAAACATAAAAGTTGTAGGGCTTTGAGTTAGCCTTCCAACGACATATTATTCGCCTTATTTGGATATTTGTAGCTCCAGATTCAACCTGTTCTAGCAAAACAGTCACAGAAACTAAAAGTGTAGAATTAAGCACTTTTCCATGAATAATCCAAATAAGCACTAATGGTCAAAATATGGCTAAGTCATAAAAATTAAGCACAAAAATGTATATAATGAAGCTTAGAAAGACACACGTAAAGTGTATCAATTATGCAGTTCTCACAAGCATATGAGTACATAGATATTCATCACACAACTCAATCACCACAAGTCAACACCATTAATATCATTAGGGGACCTTATGAGTTTCTATTGTTAGTGTATGTCATATGCTCAATGCAGCCTCAAATGATCTGAATAAAAATGCCAACTCCTGACACGACATGTGAGATATGCACACGGAAACTGTTGATGCCACTTATGATCGACTCTCTCATAATCGTCAGGGATCGAATCTCAAATTGAAAAATGTGGAATCCTCAAACCACCAGGAGCCGAACTCTCTTCCATATGATTATCACAATATAATCATGTTATTCACATAACTCAAAACATGTAATCATGTCATCAATCATCATGTGATCCTCAACAATCAACAACATGCATACATGAATGGCATCAATCAGGGGCTTTCTTGTTTTGGTTTGTGTTTGTAATATATATTAGTGGGTTTGCTGTTTTGGTTTGGGTGTTAAGGTGAGGTTTGCCGTTTTGAGTCTTTGTACTATAGTTCACTTGAGAATGTGGTACTCTTTTTTCTTCATTATGTTTTTATTGTAACACCCCGATTTCGGTGGCGTCACTTTAGTAACAAAAAATAAACTTAATGCGGAAAAACGTGAATATTTTTTTTTCGTCGATAATGTAAACAAGACTGAAATAAATAAAACCCAAATGCGAAAGACAACAGAACTAATATACAATATATATAACAGCCCCCGCTGTAAGTAGCAACCTCGTCACGAGTAACCTCCAGTGACGGAAAGAAGAAAAGTGTAACGCCCGTAGGCAATATGTACAGACCAACGTAAAGGTGAAGTGTCCGCAACACAAACCTCAAAAATGAGAATAAGCTGGCCCATCGGCCTAAAACAAGACCTCCTAAGTCCAACCAACTCTCTGTGATTCCCGTAAAGAAACCACACAAAAAGCTATAGGCGGGAAACTACCCTGTCCCCAAAGAAACAAATGATGTTCAGAGCTAAGACTCTACTCCTACACTAATCCTATCTCGAGGAGCTCACACCAGCACTAAAACCTACATCCTAGCATGATCGCCGTCTGAATCTGAATCCAGAACGACCAAGTCTATAAACAATATCCGTCCTCCCCTCGCAACCGCGATGCGCTCCGGTGCTGGACTCACAGGCTTTGGGCCCGAACCATGATCATCAATGATAGCAACGGTGGGTGTGCTGGACTCTGAAGAATGCACTCCCACAGGCTCCTCCTCTGAGGGGTCCTCATCATCCGAAGACGACGGTGGCGGTGGTGCTCCCACTCCTGGTCCGCAATGCACTCCTGGCGGCAAGTTAAAACTGATAGTGCTCCTCCTCAGTACTCCTTCCATCAAGTGTCCTACTCTGTCTACCCGATCCTCCATGATCCTCCCCGAGTACGTCGCACTCCTGGTGGGACCATTTCGGCCCGCGTGCCCCTTACACCAACAACAACGGTAGTCAGATCAGCAGTAAACCCGAAGGTCTGCCATTTTGGTCTGCTACTAAGAGTCGCCTACTAGCGCTCTTACGCGGAAATCCGGGTCTTATGACCATTTTGGAATCCACCGAGGTCCGAAGTCCGTCTCGTGTTAATACCTCATTAATGGTGCATGAATGCGAAATGATTAGCCAAACAACGTCTCCGACTTCACTCGACACGTCTCCACGTGTTCTAGGTAAATTAAAGTCTCTAAAAGCTTACCCTAAGGTAAAGTCGATTCTGCGACAAAAGACACTTCTTCACAACAACACATAACTCATGATGATCTCCAAATCATCCGACTCATCTCCATCCGATGGTCACAACTGCTCAACGAGCAAAGAGTATCACATACTCGGAAACTACCTGTTTCCCGGACTTATCCCCCGGATAGCCCAACAACACAACTGCTCCCAGAGCACAAGAGTATCAACATACTCAGAACTTACCAAGCTCCTCAACACTTGGATCCGACGACACTTCTCGTTTTCCAAAACTAAGATTTGCATCCTAAGCTTCCTTTCGAGTTTATTATCATTATTTGAAGATTTAGAGGTTGTTTAATGTCTTATGAGTTTTCTTTACAAAATAATATCCTTTTAGTCTTATCGCAAATCTTATGAGTTTTCAACATCCAAATATCCCAATTAATTCCCCGAGAATGTCTCGATCCATACAACCATAACAAGGCCCGAATCTCATTCGTCCTATCAAACTTTCCCCAAAATCTCAAAATAAAATCGGCATGACCTGCCCGCTATTCTCACTACTCAGAATCACAGATATCAGTGCAAGGACATAATTCAATCAGCACAATCAACAAACATGTCATATATCAACACATTCTAAAATAACCACGTAGCACTTAGCATATAAAGCATGCATCACACATCCTAGATTACCCACTTAGCACGTACCATGTAATTCAATCTCAAAAACATTCAGTAGATGAATCATCTACATTGTCAGCCGAAGCCTCAGAAAACATTTTTCCAATCAAACACAAACAAGTGCGGAAACAGTAAATCAAGTCGAAGTATCGACACCTAAGCATTAACTAAGGATTCAGTGAGTAGCCCTCACCTGAAGATTCTCCAGGGTTCCCGTCTAGCGTTCCTTCACAATCAATGCCTTGCTCTTCAGGAAATTCCTCAAAAGCACCTTTAGAGCAAAACCACAGAAATCAATCACAATGAGTCAGAAACTCAGCAAACAATACTCACTAAGATTACACGAAGTAGTATATACTCCGAGGTACAATAATCTAGCGCGAAAGGACAAGTTTTCGAAAAAGGAATTTTCCTCCCTCCCCCCCTAGGGTGCTCGGCCACTATTGGTAATTAGGTAGGTCGATTTTTCTTCGATCAAACTTGGTTCCTAGGTTATTATTAGTCGTAACTAAGGGTATTCTAAACTCGGAAAAATTATCGGATCGAAAACTGTCGCAGAGGTATTTTGGTCAATATTTTAGCTCAGAATTTCAAAACTGAAATTTCGAAAAGCAAATTGGATGGGGACGTCACCAACGACGTTTATGACAACTAATCCTACTAGCACTAAGCTAAGGCGATAGTTTTCAGCCCAAAGGACGAAGCTTTGCCCCAAAATGGGTATTTTAAGCAGAATTGAAACTCGACGGTAGTTTTTCGAGAATCGGCGCAGTATTATTAGCTAAACATGCTCTTGGGCACGTAGGGAAGATGTTTAGAATCAAAAATGAAGTTATCAGGATAGTTTTGCAAAAACCTCAAAACTATGAGCACAGAAAGACATAGAGAAAAGTTACGGAAAAGACGATCAGAGGTAAGGATTAGCGACTATACCTCGATACCTTCAAGCAGCAACTGTTGGATCAACGATCAAGCAAGAAATGAAGAAAATCTCTTCTCCTCCTCCTCCTCCCAAGCTCGCGGGTTCAAGAGAGAAAATGGGTAAGATTTTTGTGATTTTTTCTCATGTCTTGGCTATATATAGAGGTTGGAAAAACGCGGGAAAATGAAAGTTTCGCGAATCTGATTTTTCCGGCTTCATTCTCCGTGAATTCTAAGATAGGTTTTGGCGACATAAATCCAAAACTCAAAAGAGGTTTCCTTGTATTTTAGGTGACTAATGCAAAGTCGGTGTAAAACTATTTTACCCGATAAGTTACTTTTTGCATCGAATGTCGGAATAGAAAACTTCCTTCTGAAGAAAGATTGAAATCATCAAGAGAAATGGGTGTACGCGTGTAGAATCTTCATTTGAAGCTCCGAATAGAAAAAGTCTTCATTGTCGGTTGATTTTAGGGTTTTGAACTATCAGGGTTTTAGTTTCGGCAAACTTCCGAAGATTGGAATCGGACGTTCGTAGATTCTAGGGTTTCGCCTCGAAACGATTGTCGTATACGGAATAAGAGAAGTTCTAACATTTCCCTGAAGATTTTAGGAATTAATTTCCATCGTGACTTTAAGTGTAAACTAGCCATTTACTAGGGTTTCTGACCTAGGTTTAAGCGTATATCGATCGTGCTATACCTTTTATCGATTTTGGTACAATCCTTAGACTTTTCCTGAACTTTCTCCTTCATAAATTTATTTCATTTAGTAAACTCTTGTTCAGGTTTCCCTTCACGATACATCAACCCTAATCGTGAATAGGATTTTATTTACTTGGCATAAGTTTAAAACTTGGGTCTTACATTACTACCCTCCAAAAAGAAAGTTTCGACCTCGAAACTTAAGGGTCAGTAAAAAGTTCTGGGTACTGTTCTTGGATCTTCTCCTTCAGCTCCCATGTCGCATCACCGGTGTCTTTATTCCAAATGACTTTCACTAACTCGATCTCTTTTCCTCTCAACTGCTTTATCCTGGTGTCACCAATGCACATGGGCGGTGTCTCGAAAGACAGATCATCCTTCAGCTCAATGTCATCCAAATCGATAACATGTGTCGGATCCGTAATATTTTTCCTCAGTTGTGACACGTGGAATACGTCATGAATGTTCGATAGAAATGGAGGTAGTGCAATCTGATAAGCGACTGGTCCTATTCGACGAGTGATCTGATAAGGTCCAATGAACTTGGGCGTAAGCTTCTTTGACTTGATTGCTCGACCAACTCCCGTAGTCTGAGTAACTCTCAGAAACACATGGTCTCCTTCTTCGAATTCCAGAGTTCTGTGCCTTTGATCTGCATAACTCTTCTGTCTACTCTGAGAAGTCTTCATTTTCTCTCTGATCTGCTTGATCTTCTCGGTTGTCTGTTGCAGAAGTTCTGGTCCTACTAACAGATTTTCTCCATTTTGATACCAACACAAAGGTGTTCTACACTTGCGGCCATACAAAGCCTCATACGGTGTCATACCTATGCTGGTATGAAAACTGTTGTTGTATGTGAACTCAATCAATGGCAATAAGTTATCCCAACTGCCCTTGTTATCTAACACGCAAGCTCGTAGCAAATCCTCCAATGATTGGATAGTTCTCTCAGTCTGTCCATCAGTCTGTGGATGATAAGCAGAACTTAGTCTTAGCCTCGTTCCCAAAGCCTCTTGAAGAGTTCCCCAAAAATGTGAAGTAAACTTTGGATCTCGATCGGAAACAATACTGGTCGGTACCCCATAAAGTCGTACAATCTCAGCTATATATATCTCTGATAGTTTCTCCACGTTGTACGTAGTTCTCACAGGTACGAAATGAGCCGACTTAGTCAATCGATCCACTATTACCCAAATAGAATCATATCCCTTTTGAGTTCTTGGCAAAGCCACGACGAAATCCATTGATATGCTATCCCATTTCCATTCTGGTACATCTAAGCTTTGTAGCATACCTGAAGGTTTCTGATGTTCTACCTTTGCCTTTTGACATGTCAAACATGCAGCTACATACTCAGCCACTTGTCTTTTCATTCCTGGCCACCAAAAATTTACCTTCAAGTCCTGATACATCTTTTTCATTCCAGGATGAATGCTCAACTTGCTCATGTGACCTTCATCCATAATCAACCTCCTCAAGTCAGGGTTGTTAGGTACGCAAACCCTATCCTTACACCGTAGGATATTGTCACCTCCTACCTTGAATTCCGGGTCTTTACCTTGACTTACCAAATTCCTTTTCCCGAGCAGAAACTCATCTTGTAACTGTTGGTCTCGGATTTCTTCCATCAATCCATTGGTAATTCTGATCATTCCGAACTTCAGTTCTCCCTCGGATAATCTCACATCCAAGCTCAAATCTCTAAATTGTTCCAGCAGTTAAAGTTCCTTAATCATCATTGAAGAGATATGCATCTTCCTGCTCAAGGCATCAGCGACAACGTTAGCCTTTCCAGGATGATATTGTAGAGTAAACTCATAATCTTTGAGAAATTCCATCCACCGACGTTGTCTCATGTTCAGCTCCTTCTGCTCAAACAAGTACTTCAAGCTCTTATGATCACTGAATATGGTGAAATTGCATCCATATAAGTGATGTCTCCAAATCTTTAGCGCAAATACGATGGCAGCTAGCTCTAAGTCATGAGTTGGATAATTCTTCTCATGAACCTTCAGTTGTCTTGAAGCATAAGCAACTACCTTCCGATGTTGCATCAGCACACATCCCAAACCTTGATGCGAAGCATCACAATACACCTCGTAAGGTTCCTCTGGTTGTGGTAGGAAGAGTACAGGTGACATCGTCAAACGTTCCTTCATCGTCTGAACACTAGTTTCGCACGCTTCGGTCCATGCAAAAGGTTGATCCTTCCTCGTAAGTTGAGTCAACGGTCCAACAATCTTGGCGAAATTTTCGATGAAGCGACGATAATATCCCGCCAAACCAATGAAACTCCTGATCTCAGTCACTGTTCTCGGACGTTCCCATGACAATACGGTCTCTACCTTTGCTGCGTCCACAGCTATCCCCTCCTTAGAGATCACATGGCCTAAGAATTTTACCTCTTCGAGCCAAAATTCGCACTTAGAAGGATTGGCGTACAACTCCTTCTCCCTCAGCACCTGTAAAACTTGTCGCAAGTGGCCCTCATGATCCTCAGCATTCTTTGAGTAGATCAGAATATCGTCGATAAACACCACGACGAACCGATCTAAGAATGTATGGAAGGTCCTGTTCATGTAATCCATGAATATGGCAGGTGCGTTTGTCACCCCAAATGGCATCACTAAGTACTCATAGTGTCCATAACGGGTTCTGAATGCCGTCTTCTGGATGTCCTCGGTTTTGACTCTGATTTGATGATAACCCGGCTTCAGATCGATCTTTGAGAATATCGCAGCTCCTCGCAGTTGATCCATCAAATCATCAATTCTAGGTAACGGATACCTATTCTTGACGGTTACCTTGTTCAGCTGTCGGTAGTCGACACACAATCTCGATTTCCCGTCCTTCTTCTTCACCAATAAGACTGGCGCTCCCCAAGGTGAAACGCTTGGTCGGATAAATCCCTTCGACAAAAGATCTTCTAGTTGGGACTTCAATTCCACTAGCTCCGCAGGTGCCATACGATATGGTGCAATCGAAATCGGCCCTGTTCCCGGTACGATGTTAATAGCAAACTCAATGTCGCGTACAGGCGGCAATCCAGGTACATCGCCAGGAAAAACATCCGTGAAGTCTCTCACCACTGAAATATTATCAACTTCCGGATTCCCTTTACTCTCCAAGCCCAGCAAAACGGAATACTCTTGAGATCCCTCGTTCAAAGAGACGCTAATGTGATTGGCAGATAGATACTCGGAAAGATCCGAATCAGGAAATACCACTCTCTTTCGGTTGCAGTCCAAAAGACAATGATAGTGGGACAACCAGTCCATTCCTAGGATAACATCTAGGTTCTTAAGAGTTAGGCATACTAGGTTAGCATGGTAGACTCTATTGTTATATGTTACCGGACAGTACATACATGCCGTATTAGCAAGTAGAGTCTTGGCAGGAGTGGTAACTATAAGATCGAAGCTCAAAGCAATAATAGGAAGTCTTAATCTGGTCGCACATTCTCTAGAGATAAATGAATGCGTTGCACCGGAATCAAAAAGTACGGATAGGAGATTACCGACAATCTCGCAGTCTCCTCTAATCAGCCCATCGACCCCTTCAGCATCTTCACCATCCATGGTGTAGACTCTCGCCTTTGCAGCAGGACGCTTTCCACGAGCAGTGTTGACGGTTGGTTCCGTCTTGGGTGCCCTGCACTGTGCAGCAGTATGCCCCAATTTGTTACAATTGAAGCATTGGGGTCTCGTGTCGGGACAAGCACGAGCAAAATGCCCCGGCTTCCCACACTTGAAGCAAGTCAACTCCCTGTTCTGAGTCTGATCTCCAGAACCACCAGCAGCACCCGTCATGGGTCTGTAAGATCCTGAAGCAAACCCTCTCCCAGCAGGACGTTGATACGGCCTCCTGTTCTGAATTTTTCCTCTGCCTTGAAAGTTTTGAGAGCCCGACCTCATCGGCCCTCCAGTTCCAGCACGGTTCATCCTCCGGTTCTTCATCAGTTCCACTTCCGTGGCTTTCTCAACCAAGGACTAGAAACGCATGATTCCCAGCGGCCTCACTGAGTCCTCAATATCAGGCCTCAGTCCATTAACAAAGCGCTTGCACATGTAGCGCTCATCAACATGATCATTAAAGAATTGAAAATGCTTCGCCAAAGACTCCAGCTTCGAAGCAAATTCTCGTACAGACATACCTCCTTGACGGAGTGTCAGAAACTGTGCCTCCCGCTCATCCCGAGCACTTGTTGGAAAATACTTTTCCAAGAACGCGGTCCGGAAAGAGTTCGAGTTGATCTCTTCATGGTTGGCTTCCATGATCCCCCTGGTGCCCTTCCACCAGTACTCAGCATCACCGAGCAGTAGATAAGTTGCCATGCCCACCTTGGCACCCTCAACAGTCTGCAAAACGCCGAATATCTTCTCAACCTCCTGGATCCAGAGATCCGCTTTGTCTGGGTCAGTACCACCCGAGATCTTTGGTGGATTTTGCCTCCTGAAATCATTTAGGCCTTTGTTCTGGTCCAGAGTTACTTCCCTCTGGCGCTGATGCTGATCACGTGCTTCTTCAGCAGCACGCCTCATAGCATTATCGTTCGCTTGCGCTGTCACAGCTTGGGCCATAGTGGCCATCATCTCGGCTAACTGATTAGTATTCACCATGTTCTGTTAAGTGAAACAAACAGTTAGTACTTATCATAAGATAGCATCTAGCAAACTATACAATATGATTAAGCAATAACTTCAATCAATTCTAAGCGAAAAAATCGCTTACAGACAATCAATTTTCACTCTTTGCAGAGTCACACAACCTAGCACAGAAGACCTATTCCCCAACAACTCCCGAAAGACTCGACCGTGCTCTGATACCACAATGTAACACCCCGATTTCGGTGGCGTCACTTTAGTAACCAAAAATAAACTTAATGCGGAAAAACGTGAATATTTTTTTTTTCGTCGATAATGTAAACAAGACTGAAATAAATAAAACCCAAATGCGAAAGACAACAGAACTAATATACAATATATATAACAGCCCCCGCTGTAAGTAGCAACCTCGTCACGAGTAACCTCCAGTGACGGAAAGAAGAAAAGTGTAACGCCCGTAGGCAATATGTACAGACCAACGTAAAGGTAAAGTGTCCGCAACACAAACCTCAAAAATGAGAATAAGCTGGCCCATCGGCCTAAAACAAGACCTCCTAAGTCCAACCAACTCTCTGTGATTCCCGTAAAGAAACCACATAAAAAGCTATAGGCGGGAAACTACCCTGTCCCCAAAGAAACAAATGATGTTCAGAGCTAAGACTCTACTCCTACACTAATCCTATCTCGAGGAGCTCACACCAGCACTAAAACCTACATGCTAGCATGATCGTCGTCTGAATCTGAATCCAGAACAACCAAGTCTATAAACACTATCCGTCCTCCCCTCGCAACCGCGATGCGCTCCGGTGCTGGACTCACGGGCTTTGGGCCCGAACCATGATCATCAATGATAGCAACGGTGGGTGTGCTGGACTCTGAAGAATGCACTCCCACAGGCTCCTCCTCTGAGGGGTCCTCATCATCCGAAGACGACGGTGGCGGTGGTGCTCCCACTCCTGGTCCGCAATGCACTCCTGGCGGCAAGTTAAAACTGACAGTGCTCTTCCTCAGTACTCCTTCCATCAAGTGTCCTACTCTGTCTACCCGATCCTCCATGATCCTCCCCGAGTACGTCGCGCGATGGTTAGCGGGGTCTACCACCCACGAACCGGGGTCATCCTGGTCTATCATCTCGTATCTAGTCCCCCCCGAAGGGTGGACCATCGTGAACCAGTCCGCTAAAGACATCTGACAAAGGGCGTTGTCCGCCAAAACACACACAGAAGACGCGAGGGTCAACTCCAAAGAATTATGTAAATAATAAACCCAATAGGTACAGATAAGAGATAGCCACTTAGGCTTATAGCTAGAGACAGCATCCTAGGGTTGTATATTCCACAATGAATATAACGACAATAATAACAATTAACATGTTCCAAATAGGATTAACAAGTAACAATCACACTCAGCAACTAAATTAGTATGCATGTTGCATGATATGCAAATGACGGTTAACCCAGTTAACCAAATGCATTCCGGAAGGGATGGACATCAACGGATCAGCCCTAACACCAGCCACGGTGGGACCATTTCGGCCCGCGTGCCCCTTACACCAACAACAACGGTAGTCAAATCAGCAGTAAACCCGAAGGTCTGCCATTTCGGTCTGCTACTAAGAGTCGCCTACTAGCGCTCTTACGCGGAAATCCGGGTCTTATGACCATTTTGGAATCCACCGAGGTCCGAAGTCCGTCTCGTGTTAATACCTCATTAATGGTGCATGAATGCGAAATGATTAGCCAAACAACGTCTCCGACTTCACTCGACACGTCGCCACGTGTTCTAGGTAAATTAAAGTCTCTAAAAGCTTACCCTAAGGTAAAGTCGATTCTGCGACAAAAGACACTTCTTCACAACAACACATAACTCATGATGATCTCCAAATCATCCGACTCATCTCCATCCGATGGTCACAACTGCTCAACGAGCAAAGAGTATCACATACTCGGAAACTACCTGTTTCCCGGACTTATCCCCCGGATAGCCCAACAACACAATTGCTCCCAGAGCACAAGAGTATCAACATACTCAGAACTTACCAAGCTCCTCAACACTTGGATCCGACGACACTTCTCGTTTTCCAAAACTAAGATTTGCATCCTAAGCTTCCTTTCGAGTTTATTATCATTATTTGAAGATTTAGAGGTTGTTTAATGTCTTATGAGTTTTCTTTACAAAATAATATCCTTTTAGTCTTATCGCAAATCTTATGAGTTTTCAACATCCAAATATCCCAATTAATTCCCCGAGAATGTCTCGATCCATACAACCATAACAAGGCCCGAATCTCATTCGTCCTATCAAACTTTCCCCAAAATCTCAAAATAAAATCGGCATGACCTGCCCGCTATTCTCACTACTCAGAATCACAGATATCAGTGCAAGGACATAATTCAATCAGCACAATCAACAAACATGTCATATATCAACACATTCTAAAATAACCACGTAGCACTTAGCATATAAAGCATGCATCACACATCCTAGATTACCCACTTAGCACGTACCATGTAATTCAATCTCAAAAACATTCAGTAGATGAATCATCTACATTGTCAGCCGAAGCCTCAGAAAACATTTTTCCAATCAAACACAAACAAGTGCGGAAACAGTAAATCAAGTCGAAGTATCGACACCTAAGCATTAACTAAGGATTCAGTGAGTAGCCCTCACCTGAAGATTCTCCAGGGTTCCCGTCTAGCGTTCCTTTACAATCAATGCCTTGCTCTTCAGGAAATTCCTCAAAAGCACCTCTAGAGCAAAACCACAGAAATCAATCACAATGAGTCAAAAACTCAGCAAACAATACTCACTAAGGTTACACGAAGTAGTATATACTCCGAGGTACGATAATCTAGCGCGAAAGGACAAGTTTTCGAAAAATGAATTTTCCTCCCTCCCCCCTAGGGTGCTCGGCCACTATTGGTAATTAGGTGGGTCGATTTTTCTTCGATCAAACTTGGTTCCTAGGTTATTATTAGTCGTAACTAAGGGTATTCTAAACTCGGAAAAATTATCGGATTGAAAAATGTCGCAGAGGTATTTTGGTCAATATTTTAGCTCAGAATTTCAAAACTGAAATTTCGAAAAGCAAATTGGATGGGGACGTCACCAACGACGTTTATGACAACTAATCCTACTAGCACTAAGCTAAGGCGATAGTTTTCAGCCCAAAGGACGAAGCTTTGCCCCAAAATGGGTATTTTAAGCAGAATTGAAACTCGACGGTAGTTTTTCGAGAATCGGCGCAGTATTATTAGCTAAACATGCTCTTGGGCACATAGGGAAGATGTTTAGAATCAAAAATGAAGTTATCAGGATAGTTTTGCAACAACCTCAAAACTATGAGCACAGAAAGACATAGAGAAAAGTTACGGAAAAGACGATCAGAGGTAAGGATTAGCGACTATACCTCGATACCTTCAAGCAGCAACTGTTGGATCAACGATCAAGCAAGAAATTAAGAAAATCTCTTCTCCTCCTCCTCCTCCAAAGCTCGCGGGTTCAAGAGAGAAAATGGGTAAGATTTTTGTGATTTTTTCTCATTTCTTGGCTATATATAGAGGTTGGAAAAACGCGGGAAAATGAAAGTTTCGCGAATCTGATTTTTTCGGCTTCATTCTCCGTGAATTCTAAGATAGGTTTTGGCGACATAAATCCAAAACTCAAAAGAGGTTTCCTTGTATTTTAGGTGACTAATGCAAAGTCGGTGTAAAACTATTTTACCCGATAAGTTACTTTTTGCATCGAATGTCGGAATAGAAAACTTCCTTCTGAAGAAAGATTGAAATCATCAAGAGAAATGGGTGTACGCGTGTAGAATCTTCATTTGAAGCTCCGAACAGAAAAAGTCTTCATTGTCGGTTGATTTTAGGGTTTTGAACTATCAGGGTTTTAGTTTCGGCAAACTTCCGAAGATTGGAATCGGACGTTCGTAGATTCTAGGGTTTCGCCTCGAAACGATTGTCGTATACGGAATAAGAGAAGTTCTAACATTTCTCTGAAGATTTTTGGAATTAATTTCCATCGTGACTTTAAGTGTAAACTAGCCATTTACTAGGGTTTCTGACCTAGGTTTAAGCGTATATCGATCGTGATATACCTTTTATCGATTTTGGTACAATCCTTAGACTTTTCCTGAACTTTCTCCTTCATAAATTTATTTCATTTAGTAAACTCTTGTTCAGGTTTCCTTTCACGATACATCAACCCTAATCGTGAATAGGATTTTATTTACTTGGCATAAGTTTAAAACTTGGGTCTTACATTTATCCCTCTAGGTTTTTCCTAGAAATGTTTTAATGAGGTTTATTCTTAATTTAATGAGGTTCATTCTTAAAGTATGGTCACCATAGAGGATTTGGTTGTGATATTTGGGGTTATTTTGGTTGTTCTTACTTCATGAAAGGGTTGTTCTCATGCAATTTCTTCTAGTTCATTCTGCTTTAAAAAAATGTCATAGTATTAATTAACAAAGTGTTGAGAACACGCCCGAATGGCACGGAGACAGAACCTTCATGTATTTTTGTTTTGTTTTTGACGAGACACTACGGGCACTAATGTTTTGTCTTTGTGCGTTTGTACGTGTTTTGTCCTAGTTCCATTACCTTTTTTGGGTCCATATAATATATATAAACATTTACTTGTTGGAAAGCAAAATGGGTCCCTATGCTTTAGAGGGGTATTTGTAGCTCTACATATATTGATCTTTGGGAACATAACATGTTTTTATCACCAACTATTCATTTTAATTATTTTTAACTACAACTTTTTTTAATGTTTATCCGTTGTTCCTCAAATAAATAACATATTTTTGAAAACGCAAAATGAGAAATATAATATAAAAATTTGCACCGTATATAAAATTGGAGCTCCTTCACCACGTCTCCACCGGATGAGACCATATGTTGACATTTTGCTTCTTCTATAGGGATAGCGACTATGGGGTTTGTTGCTCGTGACAGTGACAGTGACAGTTTGATTATGACTTCTGCGACCACTTCCTCGATGAGGACTCTCTCTCTCCGGTGATTGTGGAGGCTTTGGGCTTGCATTGGGTTTATACGTTGTCCACAGAATTAGGATTTCATTCTATTTGTTTTGAGACTGACCATCTCTAGCTGTGAGAGGTGAATGCGAATCTCTAGGGGAGCATCTGAACTTGATTTTCGTACTTTAGTTTCTAGTTTTTATTTTGCAGTTTTTTCATTTGTGCGTCGTAGTGGTAATGTTGTTCCCGATAGTATGGTAAAACTGTCTTTTTCTTCTGTTTTCAGGGTATGGATTAAGGAGGTCCTAGATGGGATTCTTCCTCTGGTTCATCACGATGTAATGGCCTTTGTCTCCTCTTCTTCTTAATATATGCAGGTTGTTTCAAAATAAAAATCATAATTAAATCTCCTTCAAAGGGTTTTCTTTTGAAAGCAAAAGATTTATTGAATTGAAAGGAGTAAGGATACAAGTCCTCTTGATAATGGACTAAGCATTGCACAACAACGAGACAAAAAGCGAAAACAACGAAAAACGGGATAAAAACAATCCTGACAATTAAAGAAAACAAAAAGAACGCAAAACATAAGTCGCTAACGTTGGAAACAACTGTAGCCTCAAGCCTCAAATGAACCCGAATCCACCACCAAACAAACCAAAGGAGACAAACTCTGCCAACACCGAAAAACACGACCATAACTCCGTTCATGCCTTTTCACCACAGAGACAGGCCGAACCAATGCTAGCGTAGAAAGAGCTCGCCACCGCCACCACGTCAGACTAGAAACAAGAAAATTCCTCCTTTCTGAATGCTGCCTCACTCCAAGCGACAAAACAGAAAGGAAAAACAACCGTAGCCTCAACGACCCAATTCCACCGCCAAATAAACTATTGCAAAAGGAAAAAGACCCAAGAACCAAAACTTGTCTCTGCCGACCATAAAGCACCATGCCAGAGCTTGTTTGGGTCAAAACCCTACCGTTGAAAAGCACCAAAACTATGATTAAAAGCCCATCAATAACGAAGAGGAATTTCGTCGCAAATCTCCTTCAAGTGTCACAAGTTCTAAATACGTGAAGTTGTTTTTAGTTATGATTAATTGTTTGAACACTATAAATGGATTTCGCAAAACAAAAACAAATTGTTTCAATAAATTTTTTAAAACAAAAGTAACTATTCTTCCTATTTGATATGATTTGATTAATTAGTAGCGTAAATCTTGGGTTCATTTACTATACACAAAGAAATACTTGTGCAAAATTACACAAACCTAACTTGACCTGTTATGTCAGGTTACAACAAGTTAAATCATTTTTAAAAAAAATTATTAAAGTAAAAAAATCACATCCTCTTTCATTCTAACCTTTATTATCAACACCTACATCCTCTATTAATCAAAATCCAGAAAAGTAAATGTATTCATCATCAACACTCTTTTTTATTTGAAATAGAAATTGATGAGGATAGAATTAAACGAACGGAACAAACTAGGAGGTGACTCCAATGGAAAATTGGAATTATTATGCTTTTCTTTCAATGAAACATACATAGATACTAAAGAGCAGATCCCATTCTCTCTGCTTCTCTCTTTCAGGTTCTCAAGCTCAATTTCAATCTCCCCAAAACCCAGAAAAGTTGAACTCAGAACCCAGAAAAAATTGCTGATTTCGTGAGACTTGAACTTGAGTTCCGCGGTAGTTGTCGTTGAGGAGGACGTTTCTCGATGGCGCGGCGGAAACTGGTTGCTATGGAGATGGTGCGGCGGGTCTGTGATCTTTGTTGCTGGTGGGAAGAACATGGTTCCATAGTTGATCTATCACTGATTGTTTTAAATGCATAGCTAGTTTCGATTTTTACCCATCGGTGAACATGGGTTCTATGTTGTTTTGCAAGTGGGGGAAAAGGAATATGCAAGGAGGAGGTCGAGTGTTTGCAATCAGCGAAAAAATCTCAGATCTCCCCACATTGAAGAAAGAAGGGAGAGGTGGAGAGAGTTGAATGTAAAAGCAGCGTAAGGAGCTTTTGATTTTACTGAATCTGTCATGGAAGAGGACCTGGAGCTACGGCTGGGCTTGAGCAAGGAGGAACGACGGCGGAGTAATGAAGAACGACTGCGGAGCAAGGAGGAACGACGCTGAGGCCAAATCTGAAGCTTTCCTTCTGATCTGGGTTGAAAAGCTTGAAGCTTTCACCTTATTTTTCTCATATTTGAGCTTCAATGTTGAACAAGGTCAGATCCGAAAAAAAGACATAAACTTGGTGGTGTTTGAGGTGGTGGTGCAGTGCAGTAGGACTGGGGTTGGTGGTGAAGGTGCAATGTGGGCTGGGGTTGGTGGTGCGGTGTTGGTTCAGCGGTGGTGGTGTGGTCTGAGTTTTTGGTTTCATAATGAAGAATGAAGATGAATTTCTGGGACAAGGTGAAAGAAGATTAAGGATAGTGATGGCAGATTAAGGCTATTTTTTTTGTTAACCCTCTTTTTAAATTAAGAAAGGTGACCTGCTAG